>NC_143489.1:54655817-54808573 GCF_027475165.1 Benincasa hispida
CCTTTGAAATACTAGCCTTGAAAGGGCTAGTCTGAACGCTCTGCGTCAGCGGAGGCCGCCTTAGTGGCCGAGGACGACCAGGAGCTTCCATGAGCTTTTAGGGGTTTTTGAGGGGGATATTTTTTAGGAGGTTGTTCCCTTGAGAGGTGTTCTCTGCTTAGATAATCTGCAAGAGAGTTTTACGTGCCTTTTATAGGCTCAATTTTGAAATCAAAGCAGGATAAGATTGCCTGCCATCTTGCAAATATTTTCTTTGAAACTAGATTCTTCACATCCTTTTCAAAGATGTATTTACTGGCCTTTTGAATCTTTTCGCACAAGAAAATCTTTGTTGATAAGATCTCCTTGGAACATTTGAATGCAATTTACTATTGCGAGAATCTCTTTTTTTGACTGTGGAATAGTTCGTTTGAGCATCATTCCAGACTCCAGAATAATAACGGACTACTGTTTCTCTTCTGTTAATTCCTTTCATGAGAATGTCGTCGTAACCAATGTCAAATGCATCGGTTTCCATAATTGGATAAGGTTTTTCATCCATTAGCGATAAGCATGAGATGCCTTTTGCTAAAGCTTTTATTGATTGGACTGCTCGAGTATGCTCGTCCGTCCATGGTTTTGGGTTCTTTTTCAATCTGTCATAAAGGGGGAGACAGATGGTTGATAACTGGTAGAAATACAAGTTATTACAGCTCAAATAAATAAAACAATGAGAGAATGCGATGGTAAAATAAGCAATATCATGTCTGGAAGTGCTAAACTGAAAGGAATTGCGATCGCAAGTGCCCATCGCATAAAAGCAGATAATTTACTTTTTTGGTGCAAGAAAAATGCGATGGCGCAAGTGAAATTGCGATCCAAAGGAACAAGGCGTCAGCATGCTTGAAAAGATTGCGATCGCAAGTCATGCGATCGTGAGAAGTTTCTTAAAAAGGTGGCCGCAAAAAGACTGCGCATCAAAGTGACAGCATAATAAATCATGATGGGACGGAAAGCTGATAATAGTCGAATCTGAATTTAGTTGACAAGCCGTTAGAAGCCACACTGTAGCAAGTACACTCAAATTTCGGTGACCATTAATCAGCGCATCAGAGCAGGGGAATTAATGCCATCCATCATTGCAATTATTAGCAAGAAAGGCTACTTCACCTTGAGCTCTATAAATAATGAAGACCATCAGTGAAAAAGGGGTTAACAAGTTCCAAGCTTAGCATTTTTTAGAGAGTTAGTTAGTCTGTTCACACACATACTTGTACATGTACTTAGAGGACAGAGAAGAGCAAGGAGACGAGGAAACCGAGAGATCATTCCCGGACAGATCCAAAGACTATCGAAAAGCGTTACAAAGGAGAGAGGGCCAACACTTGCGAGAGCAAGAATATACATCTAGAACAGAGTTGGAGTGAAAAAGAGTAGTGTAAAAGTCCACTGTCAGCGCAAAGGGGAAATCCAAGCTGATAAGAGTTAAAAGTTATGAAAGGCACTTACCCGTAGTTAGATACTTCGCGTTGTTGGGTTTTATGTCTTAAAACTTGTGGTATGTAAACAATGGAGCTTATTCTGAAAATTCAATAAAGGTGTTATTGAATAGATCTATTGCTTGAATAAAAATCCAATAAACCTAAAAGTCCCTTGACTATTGGATGAGTACTTGAACTTTATGTGGAGACATAAAGGTGGATCAGGTTCGAGTAAATAGTCAAAAGATCTAAAGTACATGGATAAGGTTAGATCCCTTATTCTGGTAACACTATTGGATACGGCCTGCTTTGTAGCACTTTACAAGGACGAAGTGATCCTAATTCGTTCATGTTGGGCATAAGAAGTGAGGGTGTCCTTGTGCAAAAGAGTTTGTACAAGACCGGACCACGCAATGAGTCACTCTTACTTTATAATGCTGTTTACTATTTAAGACCGATTATTTCAAAGCGATGACCTAGATAACTTGACCTTAATCCTGAGCTAACTATGAACTCCTGTTTATTCGGGATTGCCCTAGATTTGCATAGGTAAGGGTTGGCTCAACAACGTGATTCAATATGACTGCCATTTCAGGGGTAAGACTGGATAGATAGGTGGGGACATAGGATGCACGAGGGAATTCACTCCTACCCGCTTTAGGGATGGTAGAGAGGTTGTTTCCTTAAGTGTTGATTCTGGGGCTTGAACAAGGGATCCCGCCCTCTCATGCCAAGAGGGACTCGGTTTTGTGATTGGATCACAAAATAATTATTAATTAGGGGATCAGTGGGGACTTAAGGAACAAGAGGCAATTTTGGGGGTAAAACATAGATTTGACCCAACCAATATTACGAATAACCTGTGAAGGGTTAACTTACTAATCATGGCTATATCGAGTGGACATAATATATTTACAGTGAGGGCAGTTCAACTATGGGCTTTAGTGGAGTGACCCATTAGTTAACGAATGGGGGTTAGATCGGTCTAATGAGTTTAGCCGATTAATCTTGGATCGTTGGAGCCTATGATCTGTAGGTCCATGAGGTCCCCCTACTAGCTCGAAAATGGATTAGCTCTAGAGTAGGGTGATAAGTTAATTTGAAACGTTCAAATTAGAATCAAACAGAATTGGAGAAAATATATTTAAATATGATTTAAATATATGAAGATGAATTTGTGTAAAAATTAATTTAATATTGATATTAAAGTAATTAGAATAATTTAAATTGCTTAAATAATTATTTATTAATTTTATTAGAAAATTAATTTGTAAAATTAATAAATTTTGATTTTAGAAATAAAATATGATTTTAAAATCAAAATGGATTTTTGGAAATTGAAAAATTACACAAAATTGAAAATGGGTTTTTTCAAAGTTCATCTTCAACTAGCTTACAAGGAACCCACCTTCTCCTTTGGTTTGCTCCAAGCATGAGCTGCATCCCATGCAGCACATCTCTTTTCATGATAGTCTGCAATATATTGAAGAGATTGGAGTGAAGAAAGAAAGGTGGAACCGATTGAATTTTTGCTGAATAATTCGGATGAAGAAGGTGTTCTTCAATGGGTTATGTTCAGTGAGCTTTCTCCACATTCCCTTTGATTCCAGCTTATTTTGAGTCCCACAACTCAATTTAGAGCATCAAGAGAATAGTAGGGAAGATCTTGTGGTGGTCTACACAAGGATTCAGAGGATTTTGCAGCTGGAAATGGAGATTTCGTAGGTTCGGCCAATGTATGTTCATGAAGCCCATTATACTCTGTTTTTAACATGTTTCTATTCAACCAAAATTAATGAATTAGAATGCTTATGGATCCTATTCTCTTCTGCTGCATACTGGTGTTGATCCAACATGCATGACACCTGTGCAGGTAAGCCAAAACGAAAATAAGTGGCCAAGATCAACGCATAAGAACAACTCCTCTGTCTGGCGCAAGCCCAAATTAAGCTAAGGCAAGAGTTGAGTTGAATATGGCACAACCGAAGTTGGATGTCCGCATGACACCCATGGTGGCAAGCCAAAACGAAGAGTGTAGCTAGGTTCAACGCCGCACTCTAATAATGTATCGCAAGGCTTTGAATTGTTTTAAACGGACACATTATAAAAAGCTAAAAGAAAAGTTGCTTGAAATGAATAAAAAGTTTTTGAGCAGAGGCTTGCCAGATTTAAACTTAGAAAAGATCTCTTTGAAGAAGTAATCAAAGTTGAGGAGAGCGTTGCTGCCAAGGTTAGAGGTATGAGTGAATTATATTTTGAAAGGCATCCATCGCAAAGGAGAGCCAGAGGGTGAATTATGAATTTTCTAAGTATAAGGCATGCTTGAGGACAAACATGATTCTAAGTTTGGTAGTAATGTGATAACTGGTAGAAATACAGGTTATTATAGCTTTTTATTTAGAAGTATGAGGGCTAACAAGTAGAATATGCGGTGATTATACTAAGAATTCATGTGAAAATTGAGCTTGCGTCGATCAGCATTGAAAATCTCGGCTAACCAAATATTATGCGTTATTCTGCGTCAAAATGTCTATCTTTTGTAGCTATCGTAGGAACCGATTGCATGTGGTGAATCCCAATCCATCGCAAAGGTGATCACATACGTTCGTCGCATGGATGTTGCGGCTATTAAGCGCATGCGTCCATCGCATGGAGGTTGCGGCTACAGAGTAATAACCATGAGAGAAGGATGACCGCAAGGGTGGTGGAATGCGATGGTACTTTGGAAACCAAGCATGAACGCATTAAGAGTATCAAAAAGATGATGTTGACATTTCACCTACCACGCTGTTAGTAGTAGCAGGTCCATCACGCCGTTAGTTGCAGAAATTCAGAGCAGGACTATTAATGCTGTCGGCGATTGAGCTCTATAAATAGAGCCTTAGAGCCTAAATTTTTGTCGGAGATAGATCTTGAAAGAGACTACTCCACCGCCCATTCATGGCACCACCGGCAGCCTTGACATACATCTGATGGAAGTAAGACATTGTCTACATCTAGCCATCCATCTCTCTTCTATCTCTGTATTGTATTACATTTTGGCTTAAGACATTAATACATTTTGTAATTACTCAATCATGCGACATGGACATATGAAGCATGTAGCAAACCACCGAGAGGTGTGCATTGCGCGAGTATGGTGAGTAAATCCTCTTTGCTTAGTGTGAGGCTATAGCAATGCTTGTCTATGAGCTGATCAATGACGACTAACTGCCCGAGAGGGTAAGTAGTAGTGGAACACATTAAGCAAAGTAAGCAGTATTCCTAGAGATAGGCATAATCTTATGTCAACCATGCTCTATGTGATCATTCTGTCTTATGTATGCATCATTCACCCTTTGGATATACTTGAGAGAGTAGTCTAAAGATAGAATCTAAGCTTGAGAGAGTCGGATTAAAATCGCATAAGCAAGAAGTAGAAACTTAGACATAAGTTCTATCTGTTATTTACACATCGCATGCGCCCTAGAAATAGGATATGATGGTATGCGATCATCTTGTCTTGTGTGCACATAAGCAAGAATGGAAACTTAGAAATAAGTTCTATTGACATTTTCACATATTCATCGCGTGCGTATATTTGTGTATAGCATGATCGCATAACTTGTGCTGGTTGAGGTTACCTTTGCGATCAAGCTTAATGATGCGGTGAAGTTATCCCCTCCACCATTTTATCTATTTTTCCATGCATTTTATTACGCGTTAACAGTTGCCGCGTCTCTACCAACTCTCATAGTCATACTTCCTCTGCTTAATCTGTTTAGTTAGGAGTAGGAGTAGCGCATAGCCTTTTAACTTCATTATTATTTCATTCATCGCCGCAGACATATTACTTCGCAACATTTAGTTACAAGTTTTTGAGTTCGACCTCGGATCACCCCGAGAAACTTGCGATCTCGTTATGCGAGAGAGTAAGAAAACTTGTGGCAGGAACACATGGTCATTGCTACATTCGTAAATGCATCTCGCATATTTCTTAGTTCAACGCATGGAGATCAACGCATATCATAAGACGAACACATTTACTCTCCATTTTCCACCCATCAATGGTACAGAGGTCTTTGATAAAATCTCTAATATAATTTACATATCCAAAAAAGCGTTGGAGCTGTGTCTTGTCTTGAATAGTGTCTTGAAACTTATCCACGAATTCTAGCGATTGTTGGATTGGTTTGATTATTTTGCGGTGGTAAAAATAAATGAAGTGGATGGTGTTTTGATTAAGAATTTTTCCTATGCGACGGAGTTGAACGCAGAGTTGTTAAAATTGAGAGTTATAATGAGTATGTGATGAAGGGGTTGAGAAGGGGTTTAGCTAACACTTCTTAAGATTTTGCACAAGTTATGCGATCATGCTACACACAAATAACAACACGTCATCTCTCAATGCAGAATGCCATAATTCCTATTTCTAGAACGCATGCGATGTATACGAAAAAGTCGATAGGACTTATGTCTAAGCGTCTATTCTTATCTATGCGATGATGAATGATGCACACATAAAACAAGGTGAGCATATACAATCATATCCTATTTCTAGGGAGCATGCAATGTGTTAATAACAATAGAACTTATGTCTAAGTTTCTATTTCTTGCTTATGAGGTTCTAATCTGACTCTCTCAAGCCTAGATTCTAATCTGACTCTCTCAAATCTAGATTCTATCTTTAGACTACTCTCTCAAGTATCTCTAAAGGGTGAATGATGCATACATAAGACAAGATGATCGCATGAAGTGTAAATCTTAAGTCGTGCCAGCTAAGTACTTCTCAATCCATTCAGAAATTTAGCTACCAATGCGAAGTATGGAGAGATTGAACATAGATTGAAATGAGATTTCCATTTTCTATAAATAAAGTACTGAATACAAAATAATAAATGGAATTGAGAGATAAGAAGCCCGGTAAGCAATGTCTTGCTTCCCGTGGCCTTTTACACTGTTCTTTTTCACTCTAATTTTGTTCCAGATGTATATTCTTGCTCTCGCAAGTGTTGGCCCTCTCTCCTTTGTAACGCTTTCCGGCAGTCTCTCGATCTGTCTGGTAATGATCTCTCGGCTTCCTGTCTCCTTGCTCGTCTCCGTCCTCTAAGTATAAGTATGAGTATGTACGTGAACAGACTAACAACTCTCTAACTTCTTAACTTGTTAACCTCTTTTACACTAGTGGCCTTCGATATTTATAGAGCTCAAGGTGAAGCAGCTTTCTTTCTAAAGATTGCAATGATGGGCGGTATTAATTCTCCTTCTCTGATGCGCCGATTAATGGTCACCGAAAGTTGAGTATACTATCTACAGTGTGGCTTTAACGGCTTGTCAACTAAATTCAGATTTGATCGTCATCAGCTTTCCGTCCCATCATGATTTATTATGCTGTTACCTTGATGCGTAGTCTTTATGCAGCCACCTTTATAAGGCACTTCTCGCGATCGCATGACTTTGGGATCACAATCTTCAAGCGCGCTAACGCCTAGTTCCTTTGGATCGCAATTTTACTTGCGCCATCACATTTTTCCTTCACAGAATAAGTAAATTAACTGCTTTTATGCGATGGGCATATGCGATCGCAATTCCTTTCAGTTTAGCGCTTTTGAACATGATAATACTTATTTTACCGTCACATTCTCTCATTGTTTTACTTATTTGAGCTATAATAACTTGTATTTCTACCCGTTATCACACTCCCAAAATTAAAACAATGCTTGTCCTCAAGCATAAATTAAATATTTTCTTTAAAAAGTCAATCGCTTTTTACCCTAACTAGACTCCTCAAGGTGCCTTATTCAAATTTCTTGAACCAATGCTTTCTTATTTCCATCCTAATCTCTTCCTAAAATATTTCTAATTTTTAGGTACTGCAAGTTTAACCTTAAAAAAAAACTTTACTCGTTTCCAGGACATCACATGATTCATTTCAAACTTTCTCCAACCAGGGAGTTTCCATGTGATTTTTACCCTTGCGTGATTTAGATATTCTTTTTGTGATCTTGCGCTGATCCAAGTGCCCAACCTTCGTTTTGACTTACCCCCATGGGTATCATGCAGACATCCAACTACGAGCAAGGTGCTCTTTCTCAGTCTAAACTCATGCCCATTTTATTTGGCAGTGGAGTTGCGATCACTTGGTCTATGCATTGATCACGATTCCCACCCTCGTTTTGGCTTGCCCCCACGGGTGTCATGCGGACATCCAACTATGAGCAGGATCCGATCTCAACGTTATGATTTTTTTTTTTAAATTTGAATTTCTAAAAGTAGCAAGGTTGAAAATAACAATACTAGCACCCCCAAATTTTTTACATAGCAATGTCCTTATTGCTGATAGACGAAATAACTCATGCGATGAACTTAGGAAATTTCGTAAAAATCGTTTTGAAGGAAAACTAGTAGCCCACTAATTTTTAGAAATGTTTCATGAATTGACTATCCTGAAATTAATTTGACTCTAGTACATGTGGTAAGAAATAAATGAATGAATTTCATCATTGAAGTCATAATTGGTACGGGGAAGAATGCGGTGACTAAATAAAGTAATAAAAAATTCACTGATTGCGTCAAACTAAAGAGGATGCAATAATAAAATTTAGCAATATTAAAATGAGATGTGAGAAGTTCAAAATTGAAATAAAATGAGTCAAGGAAGGACACAAGCCCCAAATTTTCTCTGTTGCCTGTATAATCTTTGATCGCATCCTTGCTTGTGGTGGGTTGATTCCTTGATTGCGATGGGCTGATCGCACCGATCGCGTGTTTTTAAGTTATCGTGTAGCTTCATCACAATCGTTCACTATGATTATTGCTAAATATCAAGAGGGTAAAAGGTATGAAAGACATAGTTGGTAATTCTAAAGAGTAGTGGTTTTGCAAAAAGTAATATAAGTTCATGAAAGAAAAACATCAAAGGATATTAAAAAAAAAAAGATTCGTCCCTGATGAGTGTGTGTCGCATTTCAACGTAGGGACTACTCGTTTCTTTTTTAATCTGGATTTTTCAGGCCCACGGAGGTTTTCTCTCCTTTTGTTGATCCTCTAGGATCTTGATCGCCTCAAGCCTGAGCTTCTTCCCATTGATGCTCATCGTGATCTCTCCTTTGTGCACATGAATTTGAGCACGACCAGTAGATAGAAATGGTCGTCCAAATATGATAGGCACATCTTCGTCCGCCTCATAATCTAGAATGATGAAGTCTGCCGGTAGAATGAATTTATCAATTGTGGCCAAGACATCCTTCAACTCTCCCTCAGAGTGTACGAGGGACCTGTCCGCAAGCTGGATAGTCTCTGTCGTGGGTATCAACTGTCCGACATTCAATTGTTTGAAGATTGAAAGTGGCATTAAATTTATACTCGCACCAAGATCGCATAGCGCTTGACTGATGTAGACCCCACCAATTGAGCAGAGTATTGTAAAGCTTCTTGGGTCATGCATCTTTGGTGGGATTATAGTGTTTGATCTTTGCGTTAATGCTATCGTAGCGATCTTTCCTTCATCATTTTGCTTCTTTTTTAGTCTTTGCGGGAACTGTGGTAGCTGTACCTTCTCTGTTCCGTGTTCTAGAGGTTAGAGGTGGACGCAACTTCCGGTTCCATCGTCTCGGGCTCTTTTGATTTATTTTGCGTCAACGGGTTCTCGGATTCCATCGCATTCTGATTGGTCCTGCTAGGCTCTTTCCTTTCTTCCGTTGTAGTCTTTCCACTTCGCAGGGTGACTGCTAGGCATTGTTCTTTCCCTGTGTTCCCCGTGTTGCATGAAAGCTCTGTTGAGCTCGACAGCGTCCCTTGCGGTCTATTTTTCAGCTCTCACGCAATCTGTCCTATTTGGATTTCTAGATTGTGGATGGAAGTCGCTTGGTTCTGGAGGATCGTCTCATTCTTTTCAATGTACTGTTTTAGCAGGTTCTCCAGAAAGGATGATGGTGATGCTTGCGAGCTGTTGGCTTGTTGTTGCTGTTGACCGTTAGTTTGTTGGAAAAATCCTGGCGGTCCTTCTTTTTGCACCATAGGTTGATATCCTTGTTGTTGAGTATTTTTCCAAGCAAAATTATGGTTTCTCCACTCGGGGTTGTATGTATTTGAGAAAGGGTTGTTCTTTACAAAGTAGATTGACTACAGGTTCCGTGGACATTCTTTACTCGGATGCGATTCTCCACATGTAGCACAACTTGCGCTTGTTTGTTCTATTGCGTTGACCTGCCCTCTTTGCGTTCCAGGATTGTTGATTGTGATGCCTTATAATAGATTAATCATCACATTCATTGATTTTGCAGAGATGCGATTGCACCATTTTTTGTATTACCTTCTCTTGGTTTTATTTGTTGATCGCTTTCCTGCGAATCTTCATGATTTTTTGTTATGCGATTAAGAATTTTTTTAGCCTCATCATAAGTCTTGTCTAGCAGACCGCCTGCTGCTGCTGTATTGACAGCTGTTTGCGATGCAGGATTTAATCCATGATAAAATATCTCCATCTGGAGGCAGTCTGGTTATCCGTTGTGCGGACAATCTAGCACTAATCTCTTAAACCTTGCCCACGCGTCGCTGAGCGATTCGTCTTCTTCCTGTTCAAAATTCGTGATTAACTTCCTTCTT
Source organism: Benincasa hispida (assembly GCF_027475165.1). Lineage (NCBI taxonomy): Eukaryota > Viridiplantae > Streptophyta > Magnoliopsida > Cucurbitales > Cucurbitaceae > Benincasa > Benincasa hispida. Next base: position 54,665,864 of record NC_143489.1, read on the forward strand.
CATGCATTCTCCGATGGAGGGAAATACTTTTTCATGAATTTCTCGACAACCTGTTCCCACGAAATTATCTCCCCTGGTTCGAGGGAATATGCCCATTTCCTTGCTTGATCATATAACAAAAATGGTAATAGCGTGAGTCAAACTTCTTCAGCAGAGATATTTGGGAACACAAAAGTGTTACAAATTTCAATGAAACTGTGGAGATGGGCGTGCGGATCTTCGCCACACCATCCACCAAACTGTCTGACTGTCTGGATCATCTGTAACATAACCAGCTTCATTTCAAACCTCGATCTGTCCAAAGTTGGCCTCATGATTCCTGGGGAGAAATTATACAGGTTGGGTGATGCATAGTCCTAGATGGGTCTATTGCGATCATTCGCCAGTAGGATAGGATTTGCCATAATGTTGTTTGCATTTGTGGCTCTTTCTTCTGGTTGTTTCGCCATTCTGGGAGTTCTTTCTTGTTGTTGTCGGCGGTTTTTTTTCTGTCTTGTTCAGAATGTTCTTTCGATCTCTGGGTCGTAGTTGGGCTCAGAAGCGTGTCCTTCACTCATGCAACGCCTGCTTCTTCCCTTATCGAAGGAATGGCAGTGCACAGAGGTCGAAAGCTGCAAAAAAAAAATCAAAGAGGTTTACTGTTAGCGTAATATGTATCGTAGTCCTCAACAACGATGTCAAAAACTTGATGCATGTAATTTTGATGCATTATGATGTGAGTTACGGTGATGTGGGATATGCGGTGATCATACAAGTTTTCCTAACAAGATTCAAGTGTAAGCCTTATTAGGTTTCCTGGTAAGTCCAGGGTCGAACACAGGGACTACTAAGTAAATATGCGACAATCACTTTGATTCCTTTGCAGTGGTAAAAACAAATGAAGTGGATGGTGTTTTGATTAAGAATTTTTCCTATGCGACGGATTTGAACGCAAAGTTGATAAAATCGAGAGTTACAATGAGTATTTGATGAAAGGGTTGAGAAGGAATTTAGCTAACACTCCTAAGATTATGCACAAGTTATGCGATCATGCTACATACAAATAATAGCACGTCATCTCTCAATGCAGAATACCATAATTCCTATTTCTAGGACGTATGCGATGTATACGAAAAAGTCGATAGGACTTATGTCTAAGCCTCTATTCTTGTCTATGCGGTGATGAATGACGCACACATAAAACAAGGTGAACGCATACAATCATATCCTATTTCTAAGGTGCATGCAATGTGTTAATAGCAATAGAACTTATGTTTAAGTTTTTATTTCTTGCTTATGCGGCTCTAATCTAACTTTCTCAAGCCTAGATTCTAATCTGATTCTCTCAAGTCTAGATTCTATCTTTAGACTACTCTCTCAAGCATTTCTAAAGGGTGAATGATGCATACATAAGACAAGATGATCGCATGAAGTGTAAATCTTAAGTCGTGCCAGCTAAGTACTTCTCAACCCATTCAGAAATTTAGCTACTCATGTGAAGTATTGAGAGATTGAACATAGATTGAAATGAGATTTCCATTTTCTATAAATAAAGTACTGAATACAAAATAACAAATGGAATTGAGAGATAAGAAGCCCGGTAAGCAATGTCTTGCTTCTCGTGGCCTTTTACACTGTTATTTTTTACTCCAACTCTGTTCCAGATGTATATTCTTGCTCTCGCAAGTGTTGGCCCTCTCTCCTTTGTAACGCTTTCTAGCACTCTCTCAATCTGTCCGAGAATGATCTTTCGGCTTCCTCGTCTCCTTGCTCGTATCTGTTTTCTAAATATAAGTATGAGTATGTACTTGAACAGACTAATGACTCTCTAACTTCTTAACGTCTTAACCTCTTTTATACTGGTGACCTTCGATATTTATAAAGCTCAAGGTGGAGCAGCCTTTCTTTCTAATGATTGGAATGATGGGCGGTATTAATTCTCCTGCTCTGATGTGTCGATTAATGGTCGCTAAAAGTTAAGTGTATTTGCTATAGTATGGCTTTAACGACTTGTCAACTAAATTCGAATTCGACCGTCATTAGCTTTTCGTCCCATCTTGATTTATTATGCTGTCACCTTGATGCCAGTTTTTATGCGGCCACCTTTATAAGGCACTTCTCACGATCGCATACGATCGCATGACTTTGCGATCACAATCTTCATGCGGGCTGACGCCTAGTTCCTTTGGATTGTAATTTTACTTGCGCCATAGCATTTTTCCTGCATAGATTAAGTAAATTAACTGCTTTTATGCGATGGGTGCATGCGATCGCAATTCCTTTCAATTTAGCGCTTTTGGATATGATATTGCTTATTTTACCATTGCATTCTCTCATTGTTTTACTTATTTGAGCTGTAATAACTTGTATTTCTACCCGTTATCAATAGGCGATAGTGAAATCTTGATATTTGTTGAATATGTCATTCATGACATTTTGACATTCTGAAGGAGCTTTTTTTAATCCAAATGGCATGATGTTCCATTAGTATTGTCCGAAGGGGACATTGAAAGCAGTTTTATATCTATCATTTGCAGATACTTTGATTTGCCAAAATCCAGATTTTATATCGAACTTTGAGAAAACCTTGGCTGAGGTTATTCTTTTTAATAACTCTTGTCGATTAGGAATGAGATACCTAATACATTTGAGAGCCTTGTTAAGGGGTTTATAGTTGATTACCAATCTCGCAACTCCTCGTTCCTTCTCGGTTTGATTATTGATGTAAAATGCTGCATAGGACCATGGCCTTTTTGATGGGTTAATAAGCTCTTTTCGAAGGAGCTCATCAATTTCTGTCTTGCGGATTTCGATAGGTCTTTTGACATTTGAATGGGCTTGGCCTTAGTGGGAATTTGGGCTTCATCAAATCCAACGACATAGGGGAGCTCAACTATATGCTTTTTCCGGGCCCAAAAGGCATTTGGGATGTCTGAACAAATTTCAGCTTCCATTTTCTTCAGCAGATGTTGGATTATCTTTTGGACCGACGGCCTAGCAATTTGGTCAGCAACCTTCTTATTCTGAATGTCATCTTGAAAGAACTCAATTTGCTTCTCTTTCTTAGAAATTCTATTGATAAACTGTTGGATTTTTTCTTCAATATTTGAAATGTACTTAGGAGTTATCGGATGATAAAACTCAAAAGTCATTATTTTTCCAAACTTCTAAGATGATAATCCTTTCTAAAAAACATAAAAAGGTATAATTGAGTAAGGAAGGATGTGCCTAGAATAACTTCCTCCGATAGGTCTTTGACTAAAAGAAATGTGTTAATGAAATACACATCTCCTTTGCAAATATGCGCTTTTGGCAACTTATAATTAATGTGTAGTCTCTGGTTGTTGGCTCCTCTAAGAACTTCCATTGTTTTTTTCAAAATACCTTTAGGGTATTAATCCTTCTTGGATGACGTTTTGGTCTGCTCCAGAATCTAGTAAGGCAACTACTTCAAACTTGAAATCCTGGAACTTAATGGTGACCTTAGATAACCATTTTTTATTGTAGACTTTACTTATATAATTGATTCCTTCTATATCATCTCTTTGGACTCCTAAAGTTTCTCCTGGGATAATCGCTTTTGCTGATTGCTGTTGGATATCACTGAATGCATTTTCCAAGATCGACAGTCTTTGCTTATTGATTGCGACCTCCCTCTTTTGTTTCTTGACTTCCATGTAGAGGTCAGAAGCCTTTACGGGTTCTTGGAATGACTCATTATTGACTTGATCGAGTATTTCTTGAAAGGAATATTGAATTGGCTCTAAGACTTGAGGCTTCGTATTTTGGCCTTCTAGAGACTCTCGAAGTTTTAAGAGGACCATTTTCTGAGATATTTCATCAGGAAGCTCTTCTATTAGATCAAGTAGGTGCTTCTGGTCTCTTGTTAAAACATTGATACATCTTGTGCAAGGGACAACTTCTTCTGAAAGTTGAGAGGGATCGGAAGAATATCTTTCAGAGGAGGAATCTTCAATAACTTCATTGATTAGTCCCTCGGAAGATGATTCTTCTGAAATAGAAATTTCATCCTCAGAACGAATGTCAAAGAGAAGAGATTGTTTGAGGTCATTGTCAATCTCTAGGCTGTTGATTTTTTTTTTTTATCAAGGACATTTATTAGCATAATGACCCTGTTTGTTGCATTAGAAACAAGTGGTTCCTTTCTTTTTGGAATACTTCTTGTTTCTATTGTCGTACTTCTTCTTTCGGGGATTTTCTTTGTCTTTCGTTCGTTGTCTTTTGCTGTAGGATTTCTTAGAAGTTTCTTCTTTGTTTTCGAAAGCGGTAGATCTTGTTCAATGCCGTATTGTTTGCAGAAAGTCCCTAATTCCTTTTGATAATCTTCATCTTTGATGATTCTTTGATTATGCTTGTTGTCTTTACAAAGACTTAAACGTAGTGCTTGAATGTTACTGGTAATTTCTCCGTAGGTGAGAAAGTTCCAGTTGATTTGATTTCCTTTGAAGATCTCAGACATCTTCTGTTAAATGTTTTTGGCAATATAAGAAGGTAATCCTTCTACAAATTTTTGTTTCTAGATTTTGTCTCCGCATGATGTAAGGTTATAAATTCACGCCATAAAAACGTCCTTGTACCATTTGAAATCACTCATCTTTTTGCAACACATCTTGAGAAGTGCTTCAGTAGCTTGATTATTGTAGATGACTGTTTGTCCTACAAAATGTTTCATTGTAGTGTATACCAATGAGTTAACCATATCTGGTTCATTTTGCATTATCTCCATTGGGGAAATTCCTGCTCCTGGATTTTCTTCTTGCTATATTGTAACTGTTTTTGTGGCAGTTAGGATTGTCTGCCTTTCTTGTTTAGAAAGTTGATTGTGCCATCAGCTCCTCAGATTTCCTGTGAATCCCGAAACCAGAATGTGAGCGATTGTTCGTTGATTTCATGATTTGAGATTAGGAGTGTATTGTATAAAGTGATTGGAAAAATAAGTGTAAATGTGAATGATGCGTTGATGCGTTTATGATGCGTTAGTGACGTGTTGATGCACTAATGATGTGCAACAGGATGCATGACACTCTTCTATAGACGTTCAAGTTTTCTTGAATCAGATCCAAGTAGAAATCCAACTCAGGTTCCTGGTAAGTCCAGGATCGAACTCTGGGATTTAGATTAAAGCTAACGCAGACCTTGCATTGTAATTGTTGTAGAAATATCCTAAGTGAATGTGGAAATGAGTTATTTACACTAAGCTACTGTGTGTGTATGCAAGAAGATACAAAAGGGTCAAGTAGAGAATGATGGGTCGTGTGAAAATGGAGTTTAATGCAAGTGATATGCGTCGATCTAAGTTAGATGTACACGAACAAGAATATGATGCGAATGAAATGACTTGTTTATCTCTGTTTATGCGTTAGACTTCTATTCGGCACTTCTCAATGCAAATATCATACAATACCTATCTCTAGGATGTATGCATCAATCACAAGATGCAATAAAACACCAGTGCGTCTATCTCTAGATGTACTAGCGTTTCTAACTCTATGCTGGCTTACTTATTCTGTCGAATAATTTAAGCTAAAGCTACTTTTACCAATTGATTTAGTTGGTTTAAGCGTTTCGAAATGGAATTTTTGCATGAAGTTATGGATGCATCCAAAAAAAAAAAAGAAATATACAATGGTGAAGTATGATAGATCAAATATGTGAATTTATAAAGAAACTGATTGTCTTTACAAAACCAACACTTAATCAACTGAGAAGATGAAAACAGTAAATAAGATGAAATGAAAGGAGTCAAGCCGCAGAGTACAATCTCTTGTCCTCTTTGGCTCAATTCTAGTCGTATACAACCATTTGTGGAAGAATTGGAAGAAATGTCTCTCTTGTGCTAAGCTTTTTCTACTCCTTGATCGGCGATGGTGGTGGTTCTCTTCCCTCTTTTTCTTCTCGTCCCTAGAAGTTCCTCTGGATTGCCTTTTAGATCTCCAATGGGAAAGGTATTTGGTTGGAAGATTGGTTCGGATCAATCTTTGGTATGTCCTTAAGGCTTGAACTTGGGGTAGCTTTTTGATCCTTTGTTTTCTCAATTGTCTGAGAGAGGGTCGTTAGCATTTCGTTTGAGTAATTCAGTTGATGCTGGATGTTTTTTTATTTCTCGTACTCCAACTTTTGAGACTTTCTCTTCATCGATGATTTTGTACGGAGAGCATACCATCTTGATAGCTGGGACTACTGGGTGAGAAAAATAGGATTCTTCCTCAGGCGGATAGTCTGCAACTATCTCTTTTCCACTGGTCGTAATCTAAATGGGGCTTTGTTTGAGAGTAAGACAGCGACGTTCTACCGCTTCGTCTCTTTCTTTCATTCTTTTGAAGAAATCTCCTTTTAGAATGAAAGCTCCTCTAGTCTCCTTTGCTTGAGATATATAGAGATCTATATATTGACTGTACTTTCACTCATATCTTTTCTCAGGAGTCTCATAAGTCGATAGTACATTAATTTGATTATAAATTGGTTCTGATCTCGTTTCCATGTTGGATTGAGTAGGAGATAAAGAACCTTCGTTCCTTTTGTATTGAATTTCTGAAATCGATCTCTCAAAATCTACGGAGATTCTCATTTACTTAGATATGGAAGCGTGAGTAGTTGGCCGCGTTTTGGAAGAAATGCATGGCCTATTACTTATAATTTCTTGAATCCTGGGATATCTTGGTTCTTAATAGAACTGAACTTCAATATCCCCGTTATGATGTTCTGTGATCATAACATCCTCAATTTGTTTTGTAACAGGAGTATTCGCTCCTGGAATTCTCTAAACTGGATTCTGTCTGAGTTCACTCCATTCTAGAAGCTTTGGGACAATTATAGAGGATTTCTCATATTGAATTTCATAAGCATGGTGCTTCCTTTTGGAGATATTCCTAAAGCTCTTGGTGATACATTTGTATGCATTAGCTTGAAATATACACGATAGCAGATGGCAAACGAGAGGGATCCGTCCTTTAATTCTAGGCCTTGTGAATGGACATCGAGGCTGAGGGCATCCTTGAAGGGAAATAGTAAATCCCGGTTTGCACGTGAAGTAAACTGGTCCTTTTTTAAGGTTAGATTGAACGATTCCTAGAATAGAGTGTGAGAATCGAAGATGCCACTTATCTCTGAGGGCAAGATAGACGGGAACGTCTAATCCTTCTCTGAATAGAGATTTAAGGGCCACTTGAACACATTCGATGTGTAAGTATTTGAATCTATCTATGGCTTGCTCTATAGATTCTCTTAGAAGAAGATTGATTTCGGTAAACTCATTTCATTGCGAAATTTTTCTCGGTGATGACAATGACGTCAGTTTGAGAGAAATTGAAGTTGTTGATCTTATAGATCAGTTTTGGATTGAACTTAGGAATGGTCCAATTTTTGAGACAATCTTCAACCTTAACAATTTCTGCTTCGGCTGAATTGTATTTTTGAATGATACTTAGAGGATCATCAATAGTTTGAGGTTCTTTGGATTGTGAGGAAGAGGCAGAGTTATCGAGGATCGTTTGGGGGTGAGAAATCTTAGAGAGTAATTTAGAAAGCATGAGGGAGAGAGAGAGTGAACCTTGGGATTTTGAAGTAACCTGTCAAAATTTTCTTTAAAGGTGTGATGAAAGAAATGATATTAAGCTAACACTGAAACAAATTAGAATCTACAATCGATCGATCTTTAATCTTTGTAAGACTTACACGTATCCATCACATTTTGTGATAATTTGTATTCCGCCATCAAGGTTAACCACACTTTCTTTCGAATAGAATACAAATTAATCACTAAATATATGATATATTCTTTAGCCTTTCAAGGATAAGAGAGACTTCTGATTCAAATTTCTTAGAATGTTAGTTTAAGATCATGACTAAAAGCCATACTTTTGAAGAAAATCTTAACTTTCATGCTTTATTTCCCCCAAGGCTCCAAAGAGAGAGACTACTCCATAGAGAGAAAATTTGATGAAAAGCTGAGCTTGATGGCTCTTATACCATTTTGGGTCGAGATCGAGTGCTACTTATAGAATTATTATTAGGCCTCCGCCTACTAGCAATTCCGATAATGAAGGATCTCATACCGAGAGTTCCATGAGCGTGTTTAGATCGCTCTGATTTCACAGTGACCGAAATACAAAAGATATACATTCAACACATACAGTTATGCACATTATTCTAATTATTGGCATGCCCAAAACACAATAACAAATGGAAAAGGGTTCATACCAGTTGAAGACTCTCTTCGAACTTTGAACCCAATGCATCTGAAACCCTCTAACAGATCTACCAACACTCAGTGGGTATGTTGACTGCAACAACACGATCGGTACGAACACGAACACTGCAGCAGGGACGACACAACCACTAATGAAACCCGGGTATCCTCGGAGTGAAAACCCAAAGAGTGGGCTTTGGTGAGTTTGGTAGAGGATGAAGGACAACGAGTCGTGTAGACGATAAGCAAGTGGGAGAAAAAACTTGTTATCGTATAGTGGAATTGCTTATCATATAGAAGAGCTACATTATCATGTATGAAAAGCTGAACGATCGTTTATGAAAAACGTATATGATCGTTTAGAGAAATCGTGAGATAGACGATCGTTTAGAGGGAAGAGCTTCTTTTGTTTAGGCTCTTAGGCGATCGTTTTCACGAATTCTTTTGGGCGGTCGAAAATATTGAATGCACTATTTGAAAAATGAAAATGTTTTTCATTTTTAACTCGCCGGTTACCATAGCCAACTATTTGAAAAATCATATTATATTTATATTCTATAGTTTGATATCACATATCTATTATAGTATTTTCTCCTCTACTTGATATAAATCATATTTATTTCTAATTTCCTCCAAATTAATTATCTCATACATTTAGTTAATTATATCATATATAATTAACCAATCCAATTATATCATATATAATTGAACCTCCTCTTGTCAATTTGAACATTTCAAATTAACCCAAACACTGGTTCTCGACTTTATCCAAGATACCCAGTGGACCTAATGGACTTGTGGCTCGAAGCTCCAATGGTACGTGAATAGCTGACTAAACTCTTTAGCCACGAGATCCATCATCCGTTAACTGTCGGTGATTCCACTAAAGACCAAGAACTGAACTCTTCATACCACTGATATATTTCTGTCCATCGGATATAACCAATCATGAGTATGATGACTCTTCATAGATGGTCATAAGTATAGCTGGGCCAATTTACCATTTTTCCCTTATAGTTACATCTCACTCCTTAAGTACCACTGATTCCTCTAATGAACAATACAACATAGTCCAACTATGTGTAAACACCTCTCGGGCCAAGAGAAAGTGTGTTGCGCCACATCGTTAAAGCCTCGGAATCAACCCTTAAGGGAGCCATCTATCTACTTCCCCCTAGCTCGGGGAATGAGTGAATTCCATCTTGTGTAGCTGAGTTCCCAACTCCCAAATCAGATGAATCCCCAGAATGGTAGGTTTGAATCGGCGACCTGGCCATTCGCACCCATACAAATCAAAAGACCGCCCTCAATGGCAGAAGTTCCCAAGTCACTCAGGATTGAGGTCATGTTACCTATGGTCATCCTAGTGAAGTTAAGTCTCTGTCATGAACGGTGTTATATAACGAGACATTAACACTTCGTGGTCAGGTCTTATACAAACTCTTTGTATAGGATGCCCCCGCTCATCTGTCTCTAACACGAATGATTAGGATCAGACCATCTGTGACGAGCACAATACTTATGACCATTCTACAAAGTGGGCCGCATCCGTAGCATTACCAGGATAAGGTTTCCCTTCTTTATCCATTTACTACATACCATTTTGGTTATCACTCAAGATATGATCCACTTGTATGTCACCACATACATGCTTGAGTCACATACAGATAACCAGGGATTTTATGTTTATTGGTTTGTGGTAAAGCAAATAAAACAATTAATCGAGAAAAATACAAGATGTGAAGTAAATATCATATATTAACAACAAAAGTGTTCGTACATACTGTTTACAAACTACAGGACACGAGACTTTAGGACATCAACCCCAACAGTTTTGAAACGCGTCTCAATAAATAAAGATTACATAATTGAAAATTTCTAAAGGTGGCTAACAGGACAGAACCCCTAACTGACATTTTATCCTTTTGGAATCTTTCTTTTTTGAAAAGGATAAGATTACGATAAGATTTGTCGATGGGACAGAACCCCACTTGACCTTACGATAAGCTGGAATAGGACCACCTTATCTTCGTACAATTTACAATCAAATTAATGTACTATCGACTTAATACAAAGCCTCAAGTCTTGGAGCTAATTCAATATTCCTTTCAAGAAATACTGAATTGGGTCAATAATGAGTCATTCCAAGAACCCATAAATGCTTCTGACCTCTACATGGAAGTTGTGAGAGGAGCCAACAACCAGAGACTTTATATTAATTATAAGTTGCCAAAAGCGCATATTTGCAAAGGAGATGTGTGTTTCGTTTACACATTTCTTTTAATCAAAGACCTATTGGAGGAAGTTATTCTAGGCACATCATTCCTTACTCAATTATACCCTTTTTATGTTATTGAGAAAGGATTATCATCTTAGAAGTTTGGAGAAATAATGACTTTTGAGTTTTATCATCCGATAACTCCTAAGTACATTTCAAATATTTAGAATAAGAAGGTTGAGTTCCTAGGCCTTTGGTCAATAGGATTTCTAAGAAAGAGAAGCAAATTGAGTTCCTTCAAGATGACATTTAGAATAAGAAGGTTGTTGACCAAATTGCTAGGCCTTTGGTCCAGAAGAAAATCCAGCATCTGCTAAAGAAAATGGAAGCTAAAACTTGTTCGAACATCTCAAATGCCTTTTGGGCCCGCAAAAAGCATATAGTTGAGCTTTCTTATGTTGTTGGAATTGATGAAGCCCAAATTCTCACTAAGGCCAGGCCCATTCAAATGTCAAAAGACCTAATCAAAATCTGCAAGACTGAAATTGATGAGCTCCTTCGAAAAGGGCTTATTACGATAAGATTATTGATGTAAAAGTCCGCACAGACTTAAATTGATGACCAAATTGCTTTGTGTTTTATTGCTTTATTATTACTTTTCCCATTATGATGAGATAAGGTTAAGTGGGTGTCCTGTCCCACTGAAAAATCTTATCGTAATCATAATCTTATCTTTTTCAAAAAAGAATGATTCCAAAAGGATAAAATGCCAGTCAAGGGTCCTATCCTGTCAGCCACCTTTGGATTTTTTCAATTATGTAATCTTTATTTGTTGGGACGCATGTCAAAACCTTATCGAAATTACTAGTAGGCGGAGGCCTAATAACAATTCTATAAGTAGCACTCGACCTCAACCCAAAATGAACTTGTACTATTGATTTCACGATTTGAGATTCGATCTCAATCTCAATTTTCTTTCTTTCAAAGAAACAAATGAGTAGCATGCAATTTAGAAGTTTGGATTTCATTTTGTTTGCATGGATTATGCAAATGAACGAGTTACTAAAAATTGAGATTTTGCTTGTATCATTTGTTATTGTTTATGATTTAAATATAATTAAGTTTATAGTTTGAAGCTCGAAAATTTTGTCTCAATGCAATAAACGTGTGCCTATTTAAGCATAACTCAATAGATAAAGTTATGAATTATCATCTAAAAAATATTAGATCTTAGGTAGGTGGCCAACTATCTAATATTTAATATCCCACGAGTTTCCTTAACACCCAAGTAGTGTAAAGTTATACGGGGTTTCTCTTGAGATTAGTTGAGGTGGTCATAAGTTAGCTCTGACACTCATGGATATATATATATATATATATATATATATATATTAATCCTTCACTCTGTAATTGTTGAGCTTATCAAACAAAACTGTAACCTACATGCTTAACAAAATAAATTTAGGTTCCATTTTAGATGGTAATATCTAATATGCAAACCAAACTTATGGGACGAATGCTTTTAATAAACTCGTATAATTCTTTCCTTTAATTGTTTACGAATATAAAGTTTACTAGATAGGTGTGGGGGAGAAATCAATAGTAATGATAATTTGGTATTGAAGAGATCGAATCCCCAACGGAAGCGTGTGATGGTATTTGCTTTAATTTTTTTTAGCTAAAAAAATACAGAAAAGTGAAATCTAAATTACATGAAAATCAACATGTTGTAATTATCAAGGTTAAGCATGAAAAGATGAAGAAAAAATTTACGTTTGTAGAACCTTTTTTTTCCCACTACAAAGTCCTTCCTCTAACTAGTTGATTTCCTCTATGAATCTTCCTCCAAGAGGTCTTTCTCGCTATGAATCTTGGTAAGGAACCAACTATTAGAAGTCTTTTTCTTAAAAAAGAAGAGAAGAAATAGGGAGAAGAAGAAGATTTTCAAAATTAAAATGCGATGCGATAATTTGTCAAAGTTAAATGATTGTGGTAACCAAAGAGGATGCGGTGATAAAATTTTCAAAATTAAAATGCGATGCGATAGGGCAGAATTTGGAATAAAGTCAAGGAAGAATACAATGCTCAAAGTTACGCTGTCACCCGCATTGTTTGTTGATGCATCCTACTTTGCAGTGATCTACCTCATTTGGATTGCGGTGACAGAATAAGGTATTTGCGTCTTCGTGTAGCACCTCTACAATTGTTCACCTCGATCATTGCAAGAAAAAAATTTAGAGTGTCAAATAACATTAAAAAAAAAAGTTAACAAAATCTTTTACCGCAATCGTTCAGCACGATCGCATTTTTTATTTTTTATAGATAGGCAAAGAAGTAGATATGCGATAACAGATAATAACAAGGTAAAGAAGGTTCATGAAGTATTGACGTAGAAAAAGGATATTCAAAAGGTTTGCGTCCCTGATAAGGTTGAATCGCCTAATGACTCAGGGACTGCTTATTTTGTGGTGCAAGCTAGACTTTTTACGTCCACGGCAACTTTTTCTTCTTTTCTCCGTCCTCTGAAATCCTGACCGCCTTAATCTAGAGCATTTCCCCGTTAATGTCCATCACAATCTCCCCTTTGCGTACATCAATTTGAGCGCAACCGGTCGAGAGGAATAGTCGTCCCAATATGATGGGCGCATCTTCATCCGCAGTATAATCCAAAATGATGAAGTCTGTCGGCAAGATGAATTTATCAATTGAGATTGCGACATCTTTCAACTCTCCTTCAGGATGTATTTGGGATCTGTCTGCCAGCAGGAGAATCTCTGTCGTGGGCGTGAGTTTGCCCATATTCAATCGTTTAAAGATTGATAGCGGCATTACATTTATACTCACCTCAAGATCGCATATTGCTTGGCCACTGTAGACCACTTCAATAGAGCATGGTATCGTGAAGATTCTTGGGTCGCACATTTTTGGTGGGATCATACCATTTTGCGTTACTGCCACCGTCGTGATCTTTTCTTCATCATTTTGTTTCTCTTTCACTTTTTGCGGGACTAGTGGTAGCTGGAATTCTTCTGCCTCATGTTCTAAAGGCTTGAGGGTGGACGCAACTTCGGGGTTCATCCTCTCGGGCTTTTCCGAATTATAAGTCAACGGGGCCTTGGTTGTTACCGCAATCAAGTTGGTCGTGATGAGTACCTCCCTTACTTCCACAGTCATTTTGTCGCTTAGCAAGGAGATTGCTAAGCATTGTTTCTTCCCAGTACCCCAGCGTTGCAAGGAAGCTCAGTTGAGCTCGGCAAAGCTCCTTGCGGTCTATTTTTGAGCTCGCCCGCAATTTGTTCCAGCTGAATTTCGAGATTTTGGACGGACGTTGCTTGATTCTGAAGCACTAATTCATTCTTCTCAATGTACTGCTTCAACAAGCTCTCTAAGGACGAGGATTGCGGTGTCTGCGAGCTGCTGGCTTGGTTATGCATTGGAGCGTTGGTCGCGGGAAAAATCCGGATTGCCCTTCTTTTTGCGCCACTGGTTGGAAGCTTTGTTGTAGATTTTTCCACGGGAAATTTAGGTAGTTTCTCCACCCGGGGTTGTATGTATCGGAATAGGGATTGTTCTTTATGAAGCATACTGACTGCGAATTTCTTGGGTCGTCTTCCATCGAATGAGTGTCTCCACAGACGATACAACTTGCGGTCGTTTGAGCAATTGCGTTGACTTACCATTTTTTCCCTCCCGTGCTATTAATTGCAATGCCTTGTATCAAACTCATCATCGCAGTCATTTGGTTCTGAAGGGATGCGATGGCCCCGTTGTTTGCATCATTATCTTTAATTCTTAATTTTTGATCGCTTTCCTACCAGTCCTCGTGATTTTTGGCCTCTTCATATGTTTTGTCAAGCAGACCACCAGCTGTTGCCGCATTGGCAGCTGTCTGTGAAGCAAGGTTCAGTCCTTGGTAAAAATCTCCATTTGCAAGCAATCTGGTAATCCGTTGTGTGGACAGTCTCTTACCAGCCTCTTAAACCTCGCCAAGCATCGCTGAGCGATTCGTCTGTTTCTTGTTCAAAATTCGTTATTAATTTCCTTCTCCGGCATTCTCGGTTGGTGGGAAATATTTCTTCATGAACTTTTCGACAACTTGTTCCCACGAAGTTATCTCTCCCAGTTTGAGAGAATAAACCCATTTTCTTGCCTGATCACACAGAGAAAATGGAAACAAAGTTGGTTGAACTTCTTCAGTAGAGATATTCGGGAATACAAAAGTGTTGCAGATTTCTATGAAGTTTCGAAGGTAGGCGTGCGGGTCTTCACCACGCCTTCCTTCGAACTGTCCTGCAGTCTGGATCATCTGCAGCATCACCGATTTGATTTCGAATCTGGATCCATCAAGGGCGGGCCTCATGATTACTGGAGAGAAATCGTAAAGGTTTGGCGATGCATAATCCCGAATGGGCCTATTACTTGCCAGTAGGACTGGATTCACAATGACATTGTTTTGGTTTGGTGCTCCGTTTCCAGGCTGCTCTGCCATATCGTCTTTATCTGGTAGTTGTTGTTGGCGGCTGTTTCTTTGTCTTCGTCGGAACGTCCTCTCAATCTCTGGGTCGTAATTCGCCAGAGATCGAGGCTGCAAAGAATTCAGAAAAATTACCGTTAGCACACTGAATTGTCGCAGTCCCCGGCAATGGCGTCAAAAACTTGATGCGTTATTTTATGTGATAAAATAATGGAATGAATTGCGATGATGGGAATGCGTTGAGCAATAAGTTTTCTCAGCAGAATCCAAGTATAAATTTCACTGAGTTTCCTGGTAAGTTCAGGATCGAACTCAGGGACTAGGGAAAACGGTATGTGGTGATAATTTTCAAGAAGACTTTACGGTAACCAATAAATCAAATAGTTGTTTTTGGGTTATTGTTTGCGGTAAAAAAAGTATGTGGCAGATTTGAGAAAAGATTGATTATGCGGTAGATACACTAAGTATATGAAGGAACGGGTTGAGAAGGTATTTAGCTAGCGTTTCCCGGGAATGTGTCAAACTATGCGATCATGCTACACTCTTGTGACAACAAATCATTTTCGAATGAAAATGCCGTGCTCCTAGTTCTAGGACGCATGTGATGAATGGGATAATGTCCATAGAGCTTATTCCTAAGTCTCTACTTTTTGCCTATGCGATGATGCAAGATACACATAATAACAAGGTGATCGCTCACAATCATAACCTATCTCTAGGATACATGCAATGCGTTAATAGCAAACAATGCTTATTCCTAAGCTTCTATCTCTTGATTATGCGTTCTAATTTAACTCTTCCGAGCCTAGATTCTAACCTGACTTTTCTAAGCTTAGATTCTGTCTTTAGACTACCCTCCCGAGTATCTCTAATGGACGAATGATGCATACATAATATAAGATAATCACATAAAATAAAGATCCCTAGTTATGCTAGCTAAGTTTTTCTCAACCCATTCGACAGATTTAGTTACTCATGCGTAATAAACAGAGAGTGAACAGATATAGAGAAATAAATTCCATTTCTATAGATAAGTTTAAGTACAAAATGACAATGGACGATAAGGATAGAGAGCCTGGTAGTAATCCCTTGCTTCCCAAGGCTTTTACACTCTCGACTCTATTATGTTCAAAAGATATTCCTGCTTCTGTAGGAGCTGGCCCTCTCTCTAATCTCGATGCTTCCAGCACTCTTCTAAGTTCATCGGAACGATCTCTTGGCACAATCTTGCTTCTCTCGCTTCTGCCTTCTAAATAAAAAGGAAAACTATGAACAAGGCTATTTTATCTAAGTGAAAAATTCTCTAACTGTTCGAACTCTTTTACTGAAGTTTGCCCTCGGTATTTATAGAGCTTCGAGGGGAAGGCGTCTTCTTTCTTATGATTTCACTGTTGGGATGACATTAATTCTCTGTCTGATGCGCCGAATATTTGTCACAGAAAAGTTGAGTGTACTTCCTACAGTAGTTCGTTAGCGGCTTGTCAACTTAATTTGGACTCGACCATCATTAGCTTTCTGTCCCATCGTGATTTATTATGCTTTTTACTCAGATGCGCCCACCAAGTTGCGGTGGCTCAATGTGGCAATCCTTCTTGAGTCGATGTTTGCGAGCACTAATCACTGCAAAGTCCTTCGGTAATGCTGCGCTCGACTGTTGCTTTCTTGTGATCGCATTTTATGCTTTGTGTCAATACATATTCTGCACAAAAATAAAAAGTTAACTGTTTTTATGCGATGAACGCCTGCGACCGCAATGTTACAAACTTAATGCTTTTTGGACGCAATCATATATATTTTATCAACGCAAACGTGCATTGTTTAATAACTTAGCACTGTAATATTGTGCATTTCTGCCCGTTACCAATATCTAATATGCAAACCAAACTTATGGGACAAATGCTTTTAATAAACTCGTATAATTCTTTCCTCTATTTGTTTATGAATATAAAGTTTACTAGACAGATTTGGGGGAGAAATCAATAGTAATGATAATTTGGTATTGGAGAGATCGAATGCCCAGCGGAAGCATGTTATGGTATTTGCTTTAATTTTTGTTAGATAAAAAAATACAGAAAAGTGAAATCTAAATTACATGACAATCAACATGTTGTAATTATCAAGGTTAAGCATGAAAAGATGAAGAAAAAAATTACCTTTGTAGAAACTTTTTTTTCGACTACAAAGTCCTTCTTCCAACTAGTTGATTTCCTCTATGAATCTTCCTCCAAGAGGTCTTTTTCGCTATGACTCTTGGTAAGGAACCAACTATTAGAAGTCTTTTTCTTAAAAAAGAAGAGAAGAAATAGGGAGAAGAAGAAGATTTTTGCAAAGAACTTTTCTCAATATTCTTGTTAAGGGAGAATTTTAGTGATGCCAACCTGATAAATTTACACTATTGTTCAAGTTTCGAAAGCAACATTTAAGGGAGCTACTCATCTACTTACCCTGTACGGAAAGAAATGAATTTCATCTCGTGAAATTATGTTCCCAACTCCCAATATGGTCAAGTCCCCAAAATGGTAGACTTATTGAGTTGGTAGCTTGATGAAAAGCACTCGAAAAACGCTTTATTTTACTCCAAATTTAAGATTTTTTCATGGTTAATAGTTGTATTTAACACGTTAGTATGAAGTTATTGTAGGAATACAGAGTTGCATGGTGAATATTATAGAATATGTCAAAGTTGGTTGAAAAAAAAATTCATTTATAAGGACCCGAGGGCCAATTGTGTAATTGAAAGAAAAAAGAGGCTAAAGATGATGAATAGAGATGGTGCCATGGTGACGAAAAATTAATTACCAAGCCGTCAAGGAATTGATGACTAAAATTAGATGAACGCAATATACGATGCATGTTCCTAAAATATGGTTGATTATCACGCGTCGGTGGTCATGCGTTGGAATAAAACTATACGTTAACGAATGTATGCGATGACCATTCGTTCCTGTCACAAGTTTTTTTGCGCTCACGCTAAGTATAATGCGAACGCAAGTTTCTCGGGTGATCCGAGGTTGAACTCAGGGACTTGTAGCTAGACGTATGCAGTAATGTGTATGCACAGTTGAATAAAAGAATGATGGAGGGGTATAAGCTAACACTACTCCTACTCTTAACTAACAGACAACGCAATGAGAAATATGAATGAGAGGTCGAGACACGACAACTATTGACGTGAAATAAATGGATGGAAAAATAGATAAAACGTGAGGATGTCTTGATCGCAACCCTTAAGATTGACCGCAAGGGCAACCTCAGCCAACAAGCTATGCGATCATGCTACACACCAGAGCCTAATTCAGGATGCATGCGATGTATATGCAAAAGAGTCGAGATGACCGCATACAACCATCATATCCTACTTCTTGGACACAACCATTGTCTTCTCCGTAGGGTGCATACGCTGTGTAATAGCAAACGAAGCTTTTTCCTAAATCTCCATTCTTGCTTATGCAAACCTAATCTAGCTCTCTCGAGCATCGATTCTAACCTAGCTCTCTCAAGTCTTAGGTTCTTTCTTCAGACTCTCTCTCGAGTAGCTCTAAAGGTGTGATGGACGCATATATAAGACAAGGTAACCACATAAACTTGGCTAACGCAAGATTATTCCTATCTCTAGTGAATAAATGCTTACATTGCTTAATGCGACCAACCACTTACCCTCCGGGGAAGTTGGTTGTTGGTGACTTTACTCATAGACAAGCATTGCGTTCGCCTATAGACAGGCGTTGCTACAACTTCACACTAAGCAAATAAGGTTTTCTCATATACTCACGCAACGCATACCTCCTGGTGGTTTGCTACATGTTTCATATCTTTAATCCACATGACAAAGTATGCGATACTCTAGCAATCTCACTGAGTGATGCAATGAAAGTTAAGGATGCTAAGTAAGGAAAGATGGAGGTGGAATCAAAGAAAACATAGAAATGCATTGAACACATAGTGTATTAATTCCTTAATCCAAAATGTAATACAATACAATATAAGAAAAGAAGAGAAAATGAAAAGACCAGCTGGAAGCAATGTCTTGCTTCCAGCGGATGTGTGTCAAGGCTACCGGTGGTGCCATGGATGGGCGGTGGAGCTGACTCTTCCAAGATCTAACTCCAGTCGAAGGCTCCGGTCGTCCCTCAGAATGGATGAAGGAGATAAAGAACTCTCAAGCTATTCTTCTAATGCATTTGTCTGGATCACAAGGATCTGCCTTCAGGCGAACCTCAGGCGAAATTCTTGGATGCCTTGACATTATGCTCGGCGGCTTCTATTTATAAAGCTTGGATCGTCGACAACATTTATGGACTGCTCTGATTCTGACATTTGCGATGCGTTAGTCCTTTTTTGAATCTTTGCTGCTAACGATGTGGTAGGTGAAATGTCAACATCATCATTTGATTTTCCCGAGATATGCATTGATGCGTTCATTCCACCAACCTTACATTGATCCCTCTATTATGTATTATCGTGTAGGCCCAATCATGCAGTGACCGCATTCGCTTGATTACCGCAACTCTACATGATGATCATAATCGCTTGACGATCGCAACTCCTATGCGATGGACGCATGCGGCTGATCATCGCAACACCTATGCGTTGATCGTATTCGTTCGCCTTTGCGATGGAGAGTTTTTCCGCATGCGATCGTCTATGCGGTAACCCGACTTTCGCGTTTGCGTCCACTTCCTACATTAGCTACAAAAACAGACAATTAAACGCATAATAACGCATAATAATGGGTTAGCCGAGATTCTCAATGTTGAATGCCAAACTCATTTTCTCATGAATTCCTAACATAATTTCCGCATATTCTACTTAACATCCTTTATGATTCTAAACAAAAGGCCTAAGATGACATTCATTTCTGCATGTCATCATGCCACAACCTTGGCCTTGGACATCATAACATTCCAAAAGTATGGCGGATGAAGAATTACAGAGTTTCGTGGTGCTACCCTTTAGCACCGTAGCATTAGAGACACGGTCAAATTGGAAAGGGTGCCGCGGTGCTACCCTTTAGTACTGCGGTGCTGCGATAATTCCAAATTCTTTTAAATCTCGATTTATTCATACATTTGAGGGGCATCAGAGGTAGATGAGGTACATATCAATCATAATTTGAGAGGATTGAAGGGATATGAAGTCGGAGAGGGCGATTGAGAGCTCGAGGTCCAAGAATGAAAAGGGATAGATGAACATACGTGACGTTAGTGTCATATATGAACACTCTTTCCCTTGTCTTCAAATTTTTTTTTGTAAAAATGGTTGTTGTAATGTGCTTCTTTATTAATCCAAACATGAGCAGCTAAGTTAATTACTTATGATGTTGAGGAGGTTTTGAACATTTATCGATGACGTATTGATTTTGGGATTGAATTCACTTGAGTTGAAGTTCAATTTCTCTAGGGTTTATACAATTAGTTGATTGACTATTGATTAATTGTTTTTGGGCTTGTTCTCTGCTCGGGAAAGAGGGAATTATTGCTGGAACTAAGATTTTGAATCTTGATCAATTTATGCATGCAGGTGATGAATTGGTTAAGAGAATTATAATTGGATGCTCATAATGCTGTGTCGATTTGCCTAATTGCATGCGAATAAGTTAGGAATCAGAAATTAGGATGGATTGAGCTCGAAAGAGGAACTCATGAATTTTGAGGTTCATATGAATATAGTTTGTTTCCTCCTCTTATTGATACTAGATAAACACGTCAAAATTGAATCAACATCCTAGGTTGTATGCCTCTGATATCTATTAGTTTAATTAATTTGTGGTTAAAATTTAAAAATGTTGACATCATGTACGTTGCTTATATAAAGTGAACTAGTAATTAATAGTAGCTATAAAATATTATAGACCTATCTCTATTGACGATACCTAGTGCAAATGGGATAATTATTACTTCGACGCGTGCGCTTGCGCTAGTGTCAAGTTTTTGGCATCGTTGTCGAGGATTGATGTATATAATTTATTTTATAATATTGTGAACATGACTTTGATTTTAATATAGGTTGTTTTTTTATTAATAATCCTGTGTGTGTTTCTTTATGTGTCGAAGTTGTGGGACTAATCTCTTACCATTTGACCTTGAAATTGAAAGGACGCTTAAAAAGAATTTAAGGAATAATCTGAGACAAAATTTGTTACCCCAGTTGGATGCCATGGCCGATCCAGTGGTGATACGTACAATTGGAGATTATTTTTAGCCATCAATTCCGATGTCACATCCAGGAATAGCTGAAGTGCTAGTAATGCCAATAATTTTGACCTGAAATCTGGATTGATACAAATGGCTTGAGATAGTGCCTTTAGAGAACAACCCTCTGAGGATCCACACAAACATATCTGTGCCTACCTGGAAATCTGTGGGACGATAAAAATTAACGGGGTTTTAAATGATGCCATTCAACTTGTTGGGATTGGTGTCATAATTCTCCCGGAGTCTCGTAGTTTATAAACAGTTTGTACACACATTGTTATTAATAAAATAAGAGTTATTTTATTTGCATTTACTCATATCCAATAAACAAAGATTCGTGGTTATTTTATGTATACTTAAGCATGTATATGAAATATACAAGTGGATCATATATTAATCCACCATTGATGTGTTGGCTTTTTGGCCCTTAATCTCAAATTAATTAATTTTAATTAATCAATTAATCAATGTTTTCATGATAACAAACTCAATTTTTAATTACTGAAAATTTTAGTGTTTTAATATTTTCATTGCGCAGATCTTGGAACAACGATTCCAACACCTCTTGAATCACTCAAATCGGAGCTAAAACGAAGAAGTTATGACCGAAACGAGTTTTATCGAAAAATACCGGTGACGATGACGTGGCGATTGAGTCAGCAACAATAACCAATCCGGCGACGACATGTGGAGCTTTGGGAGAGTGACACGTGTGGCTTTTGGTTATTTAAAATATTATATACATATTATTTTATAAAAAAAATGAAATTTAAAAGAAATTTAAAAGGAAAATAAATTTAATATTATTTTATGTTTGTGTCTAACGGCTAGTTTTTTACATATGATATGTTTTTTTTATTTTTGGATTGACTTTAAAAAAATGAATTTAAAAAGAAAATGAATTAAAAGGAAAATGAATTTAATATTATTTTATGTTTGTGTCTTACGGCTAGCTTTTGACACATGATATGTTTTTTATTTTTTGGATTAATTTTAAAAAGGAAATGAATTTCAAAAGAAAAGGAATTTAATATTATATTTTGTTTGTATCTAACGATTAATTTAGTTTAAAATCTCCACCATTGATTTTTGTTTTCCAAAATCCAATGGTCCAAATTAATTGTGGTTTCTAAAAATTTTTCCATCTCTATATAAACCATCTTCCTCTCCAAATTTTGAACTAACAAATTTTATATTTCATAATCATCCAAAACTCAAAAGTTCCATTGTTGCTCTCTCTAAGTTCTCAATTTTTTTTTCCATCTTATTCTTGAGAGAGTGCTCACTATAGTGGATTTAGAAATTTAAGCACTCAACAAATTTATCCTCACAATACAATAACACTCTCTCAAGAATACAATGAAAAAAAAAATTGAGAACTTAGAGAAAGCAACAATGGAACTTTTGAGTTTTGGAGGATTATGAAATGTGAAATTTGTTAGTTCAAAATTTGGAGAGGAAGATGGTTTATATAGAGATGAAGAAATTTTTAGAAACCACAATTAATTTGGACCATTGGATTTTGGAAACGAAAAATCAATGGTGGAGATTTTAAACTAAACTAATCGTTAGATACAAACAAAATATAATATTAAATTCCTTTTCTTTTGAAATTCATTTCCTTTTCAAAATTAATCCAAAAAATAAAAAACATACCATGTGTCAAAAACTAGCTGTTAGACACAAACATAAAATAATATTACATTCACTTTCCTTTTAATTCATTTTCTTTTTAAATTCATTTTTTTTAAAGTCAATCCAAAAATAAAAAAACATACCATGTGTAAAAAACTAGCCGTTAGACACAAACATAAAATAATATTAAATTTATTTTCCTTTTAAATTTCTTTTAAATTTCATTTTTTTAATAAAATAATATATATATAATATTTTAAATAACCAAAAGCCCCATGTGTCCCAAAGCTCCACGTGTCGTCACCGGATTGGTCATTGATGCTGACTCAGTTGCCACGTCATCGCCACTGATATTTTTTTTGATAAAACTCGTTTCAGTCATAACTTCTTCGTTTTAGCTCCGATTTGAGTGATTCAAGAGATGTTGGAATCGCTGTTCCAAGCTCTACGCTATGGACATATTAAAACACTAAAATTTTCAGTAATTAAAAATTGAGTTGGTTATCATCAAAACATTGATTAATTAATTAATTAGAGATTAAGGGCCAAAAAGCCAACACATGCCTTAAGTAATAACCTAAATGGTCTGTAGTATAAGGATAAATGAGTGATACCTTATCCTGGTGACACTAGGATACACGACCCACTTTGTAGAGGTTTACAATTGTTGTAAACTATTACAAATGGTCTGATCTTGACCATTCATCTGGAGACATCCGAGCGAGGATGTCCAATACAAAGAGTTTGTATAAGACCGAACCATGAGATGTTTAGTCTTTTTATATAACGACGTTGATAATTGAGACTTACATCTCACTAAAACGACCATAGGTGACATGACCTTAATCCCGAGTGTTTTAGGAACTCGTACGGTCCTTTGATTAGTATAGGTGAGAGTAGCGAGATTGCCAACTCAACAAGCCTACCTTTTTAAGATTTGTCTGATTGGGGAGTTCGAAACTCAGTTACACAAGACGGATTTCACTCCTTCTCCGAAGTAGGGGTAAGTAGATAGAATGCTCCCTTAAGGCCTAATTTCGGGGCTTGAACATAGTGGCCACATCCTCTCTCTGGAAGAGAGGACCCAGTCATAGTAGAACTATGACTTATTGTTCATTAGAGGAATTAGTGGTTCTTAAGGAGTTGGATGTAACTACGAACTACAAGGACAAAATGGTAAAATGGCCCAGCTGTACTTACGAGCGATCTGTGAAGGGTTATCGCACCGTTGATTGGGTGATATGAAAACAGAAATATATCTGTAGTGAGAAGAGTGCAGTTGTCGGTCTTTAATGGAGTGCCTGATAGTTAATAGATGGTGGATCTCATGACTAAACTAGTCAATTATTCACATACTATTGGAGCTTCAAGCTACAGGTCCATAAGGTCTCCTTGGTAGCTCAATGGGTTCAAATTGAGAATCAGATTTTGGGGTTAGTTTGAAGTGTTCAAATTAACAAGAGGAAATTCAATTATATGTGATATAATTGGTGTGATGTATCACATACATTACTTGGAGGAATTAATGTAAATATGATTTATATTAAGTACCATAAAATAGAAAAAAAACTATGTTTTATATTTTTCATGAGATGAAATATTAAAACTATAGGTTATAAATATAATATGGTAAGTTGGTATCATATTTATTTATAATATATTAATTATATGATAATTAATTTTCTTTTCTCTAATAACCGATTGAGTGGGAGGTTATTAGATGTTTTATGGTAACCGTGAGATAAAAGGAAAATTGTTTTCCTAAATTTGTTAGTTTCTTCATTCGAAAAGTTCTCACGAGGACAAGCTATCAAGTGAAAGAGTTTCACTAAGTGATAGCGTTAACAGAGACTAAACGATCGCTTAGAGTTGACTATATGATAATCATTTAGCTGATCGTTGCTACACGATCAAGTGGCTAAGTTTGTACAATAGGTTTCCGTTTACTAAACTATTGAGCACATTGTCTATACGATAGACTGTGTTCTTATCTCCCACTTGCTCGATCGTCTACTCGATCGTAGACCTTCAGTCTCTTCCTTAAGTCAAGGTCATACAGAGCCCACAACTCCTGGATTCTCACACC
The DNA here is from genome assembly GCF_027475165.1 of Benincasa hispida. Classification (NCBI taxonomy): domain Eukaryota; kingdom Viridiplantae; phylum Streptophyta; class Magnoliopsida; order Cucurbitales; family Cucurbitaceae; genus Benincasa; species Benincasa hispida. The sequence goes on from NC_143489.1 coordinate 54,690,659, forward strand.
GAGAATACCAAGGTAACCATTGTAGTGGTGTTCTTACTCTGTTCGTGAATCAAGTTGGACTCGATTAGGTTCGTGGAGGCTGTGTTCGTTGTTCATGCTGTTGGTAGCAGTCTGTTCGTTGCATTCGTAGTTGCTGTTGGACGTATTGGAGACTGATCGAGGGATTTTTGAAGAATGATTCTTATAAGGTATGCATCCTCTAACCATTATATCATCGTTTATCATGCTGTGTTTTCTATTGTTGCATGACCTGATAGTTTCCGATTTGACTATAATTGTTTTGTGTTCAAATCAAATGGAACTTGGAAAGATCCCTTTTTCTGCTCATAGAAATCCTCGTATTTGATTTACTTCAGGACTAAGGTTGTTTCCATTTTCCTTGCAGGATAGAGCAAAAGATGAGGGGATCAAATCTAGCAGCGAAGCGTTTATGTGAGAACGCCACACATCCTACAATTCGATTTGTACATAAAAAAATTCATTATACTAAAATAGAATATAAACATGTAAATTAGTTGCTTTGGAAAAAGATTAGAACCATTCTTACCTTAGCTTCATGAATAATCCTCTTAAAATTCCAACGAACGGCTCCTCCAACGATCTTGATCACAAATGATTTCTTGAACAATCTTGAATACTACCACGAGAAAAGGCTCATTATTCTCTAGGATTCCAACAGAGGAATAGGTGGTATCCAACTATTGGGAGCAGGAGAAGAGAAAAAGATTTTGGAGAGTAGATAAGATTCTCTTTGTGGCTTAGGAAAAATTTAGCAAAATAACACTGGTGTGTTGTGTATTGTCAGTGTGTGTCTCCTAAAGAGGCCATAGTGAGGTCTTTATATAGAGAAGGTCCAAAGTCTTTTCCTAATCCTTTTCCTATTTTTCTTTTCCACAACTAATTAATTAAATAACACTCGTTTAATTAATTAGCCCAATTAATTAAATAACACTTATCTAATTAGTTAGCACAATTAAATAACACTTATTTAATTTAATTTTCACATTAATTAAACAACTATTTAAACATTAAATTTAATTTAATGTATATATATATTTAATTATCATAAACATCATATATATATGTGCAATACCTCTTTATTAATTAATTATTTGTGAATTTAATTCACTTGAAGTAATTAATTGAATCTTATTCAAATATTACTTTCCAATTTAATTTGAATTATAGATCATATCCATAATCAATTATATATTAATCACATTAATATATGGTTTCCTCAAATTAATTTGAACAATTCAAATCATCCCTCTTAAATATCCTCTAGTGAGCTAACAAGGAGACTTGGTGGACCTGTAGATCAGAAGCTCCAACAATACGAGATTAATTGGCTAAACTCATTATGGGTACACTTCAATAAAGACCCATAGCTGCACTATTCTCACTACAGATATATTTCTGTGTCCACATATATAGACCAATAACAATAAGTTAGTCCTTTATGAGTGTTCGTAGCTCCAACTATTTCAAATTATCGTTTTACCCTTGGGTTACCTCTAACTCCTTAAGTATCAGTGTTCCTCTAATGAACAACATGTTTATGGTCCAACCAATAAACAGAAACCTCTCTCAGGCCAATGACAGGGTATGGCTATTTGTTCTAGTTCAGGAGACACCACTTAAGGGAACACTCATCTATTTACCCTTAAGATGGGAATAAGTGAATTTCATCTTGTATTATTATGTTGTCAGCTCTCCGCTCGGTCTTGTCCCTAAAATGTTAGGTATATTGGGTCGGAAAACTGGCCACCCTCATCCATACAAATCAGAGGACAATCCCTCGGGAACAGGAGTTCATAATATACTCAGGATTAAGATTAAGTTGCCTAGATCATCTAATTGAAATAGAAACCTAACTAGTTAACAGTATTGCATCTAGTGGTTACTATATTTCGGTCCGGTCTTATGCAAAATCATTGCATAGGATACTCCCACTCGCATGTCAACTAAACGAACACGTTGGATCATTGCGTTTGTATTAAATACATAGTGGGTTGTATCTATAGTGTTACCAAGATAAGGTACCCAAACTCTAAGCTATAGACTCTTCAGGCTGTATCTTGAACATTGATCCCTGTATGTCTCCACATACAGTTCAAAACTCATACGACAGCATTGTATGTTAGTTTATTGGATTTAGGGTTACTAAGAAAAAATAGATCGACAACAGAAACAATAACATTTATTGAATTAACATCTATAACTCTTTATTGACGACGGTCAATTAATAACATTTACTATCTACAAGTTTTAGGGCATAAAACCCAATAAAATATTGGTTGGAGTCAATTTCCTGAGAAAGGATAGCCACGTGGGATATGTTGATGCAATTCTTCCCGCCTTCTGAGATAAGTAAGTTGAGGATAGAGATAGACACTTTCAGAAAAAATGACAGAGAGCAATTATTTGAGGCGTGGGATTTCTACAAAGAGCTGCTGAGGAAGTGCCCTTAGGATGACTACCCAGCTTGGTTGCAGATCCATCTCTTCTACAATGGACTATCCAGCACCACCAAGATAATACTCGATGCTGTAGTAGGAAGTTTGATTTTTCGAAATCTGCCAAGGAGGCTTGAACTTTGTTGGAGGACATGGCAACCACTAGCTATAACTATCCGTCAGAATGGGCCACTTCTAGAGTAGAGCTCTATGAAGTTGATGGTTTAATTGCTCTAAAAGCACAGGTTTCCTCCCTTAATAGGCTTTGAATAAATTGTCTGTTGGGATGTATGCCCTAAAGCCTCGTAGTTATATGTTAGTTGAATAAATGGATGATTAGGTTTATATAACTTGTGCAATAATCCATTAAACTAAGATCCAAGGTTATCTGATGTAACTTAAACATGTATGTGGAGACATAGTGGATCATGTTTAATAGATAACCTAAATGGTCTGTAGTGTATGGATAGGGTTTGATGTCTTATTTTGGTAACACTATTAATGTGGCTCACTTTGTAAATGTTACAATTGTTATAAAGTGTTATAAATGATTAGATCTTGATAATTCATATGGAGACATGTAAGCGAGGGTATCTTATACATATAGTTTGTATAAAGACCATACCATGAAATGTTGAGTCTCTCTTTATAACGTTGTTGCTAGAAGAGACTTACATTTCAGTAAGATAACCATATGTGACACCTTAATCTTGAATGAGTTGTGAATTACTGCTTATAAGGATGGTCCTTTGATTTGTATGAGTGAGAGTGGCCAGATTCGCCGACTCAATATGCCTACCATTTTTGGGATTCGATTTATTGAGAAGTTGGAAACACAACTACATAAGAAGGAATTCACTCCTTCCCTATTGTAAGAAAAATAAATAAATTGCTCCCTTAAGGGTTGATTCCGGGACTTGAATAATGAGGCGCCTTACCCTCTCCTAGCCCGAGAGGAGTTTAATTATAGTTGAACTATGACTAATTGTTCAATAGAGGAATCAGTGATAATGTTGGGGTTGATGCCCTAAATCTCGTAGGGTCATTTAGTTTGTAATTGTATTGTATAAAAATTTTATTTATTTAATAAAATATGAGATGTTTTATTTGATATTTAGTAGAATTAAACTCACAAACCAATAAACTAACATCCAAGGTTATCATTTGTAACTTAAACATGCATGTAGAGACATACGGGTGGATCATGTTTAAGTGATAATCTAATAGTTTTAATATATGATTCACTTAAACATAAGATCACTTTTCTAATAAGATTAGAAATTGAGTTTAATCTTTTAATCATTTTAATAGGATTAAATTTATTCTTATTTAAAAGATTAAAATATAACAGATGTATCTATAAGGAACCTTTTGTCTAAGGTTAGTTCTGTCTAGGCTGGGGTATTTAAGTTAACAGAAATGTAACACCCCTACCTGAGAACTTACCTGGAAAGGTGAATTAGATAGACTTGTTACAAGCATGCAATGGTTGATTGAATTTTATTAAAGTGTTTAATATACATTAATCAAAGTTGTTTAACCATCCAAAGTAAGTGTTACTTTTGGGAAATTAAATAAACACTTAGTTAAAAATTAGTGGCCAGATTTTTTTAAGTTAAATAACCCTCGGTATAACACTCAATGAGAGGAAAATGGGGTATGTGATACTTCATTTTACCTTTTCATGTTTCTCCCTAAAAGTTCACACCATGAGTTCTATACTCGGCCTTGAGACAACTTTTCCTGTATCCTCCAACGGATGGTGTTTGTAGGTCAATATCAAGGTGAATGGAGAGAATGTTTATAGTAAGTGGGAGCGGGACGTGTGTCAACATATCCCACGGTCTATCTCATTAGTTTGTAGTAAAGTTTCATACTCGGCCTCGAGACACCTTTGCTTGTATCCCCTACAGATGGAATTTGCATGATTCTTTACCTCAAACTTCAGAAATGGATAGGATTACTTTTAGTTTTTTCCCCTATTAGTTTTTCCCTATGGTTGGCTCATTGGGGCGAAACTCTAGAATCTAAAATTAAGGATTACACTTACAAGAAATGTTAAGCGAGTTTAACAATTTTTAGACCAAACATGGTGTCCGATAGTTATAGTAACAAGGATTTGTTTTGTCTATTTGTTGGGATAGTCTCATTTCAATGAAGGAGCACCTGATCACCTTACGGTGGCTTTTGTCCTGTCTCATTGAAACATCATTGGAAAATAGATTTCATGTAGGGTGCATTAGATTATTTTGCTAAATATGATTGGTTTTTTCAAATGGGTTAATGCACAATATACTAATATAAATAATTTGTATGGTTTCAACAATTTATTAATCATGACTTTCGCAACATTAAATTTGCTCACCACTAACAAACTCACCGATGAAAATTATACAATGTGGAAAAACACAATAAACACAATACTAATCATTGATGACCTGGGTTTTGTCCCTATGGAGGATTGTCCTTCTATTCCTGCTCAAAATGCCACTCAATGTTTGATAGGCATACGAATGCTTGATAAGGGCAAATAAAAAGGCTCAATCGTATATCTTGGCTAGCCTTTCTAAAGTCCTAGCCAAGAAGCATGAGCCCATGATCACTACTCGTGAGATCATGGAGTCCCTGCGGAAGATGTTCGTCCACACAACTCACACACGACACTCTAAAACACATCTTTAATGCCCGTGTGTAAGATGAGGCATCTGTTAGAGAACATGTTCTCAACATGATGGTCTACTTCAACATGGCAGAGATGAATGAGTCTGTCATTGATAAAGCCAGTCAGGTTAGCTTCATTTTGGAATCTTTACCTAACGTTTCCTATAGTTTTGTAAACATACTGTTATGAACAAGATTGATTACAACCTTGATAGAGTAAACTAACATGCAGCGGATGAAATCAGAATTAATAAGCACTCTAATTACACTTAATTTCAGTTAAAAACATTCATTAAAACAATTTTCAAAAGAAGGGTTTCTGAAAATCAATACCTTTGATTAACCACTGAAATCCTTGCTTCTCCCTATGAATTAGATCTTCCAATTCACAGAAAACCACTACAAAGACCTTCTCTACTATCCTATAACTCGGATTTAGAGGTGAAATCTTTTAATTGAGGTGAATTGGGTTGACAAGGGAGACGGTTTTTGTGAGAAGAAAGACCAGCAAAATTTCTCCAACTTTTCAGCTTGCATGAGAGTCAAATTGAAGTCAATTACTTCAATTTATTGAGCAGGACCATGCAATTCAGATTTTCAAAGATGATGCCACTTCAATTTTTGAAATTGAAGTGGCATGAGGTGGATTAATGAGTGGAAAAATCCAAAATTTGGATTTTCCCACTTTCTAATTTAAATCCACTTTTAAAAAAATAAAATTTGATTAAATTAATAAAACTTATTTTATAAGAAAAGATTTTCAAATTCAATTTTAAAATTAAGTTTTCTAATTATTTAATTTTCAAAAATTTCAAATTTTCAATTAATCAAATTGACAATTTTGAACACAAATTTCAAAACTGAATTTTATTAAATTGGATAATTAATTAACTAATTAATTTAATATCACATATTTCACCTCATCAAATATTTAAATCATTATTTAAATATTTTTTAACTCTCGAATTTCGTTTAATTTCGATAAATTAAATGTTTATTTGTATCAAATATAATTAATCAAAACCATAATTTCGAATTTGAACATTTCAAATTTTCTCAATTCACTAATCCAAAATATAATTTTACGAGCTAGTAGAGAGACCTTATGGACCTACAGATCATGAGTTCCAATGATTTAAGATTAATTGGCTAAACATTTTAGACCACATTAATCAATATTCGTTAACTATCGAGACAACCACTATAGTTTGATAGTTGACTCTCCTCACTGTAGATATATTTATGTCCACTTTAACCATAATCAATAAGTCGATCCTTTACATATTGTTCGTATTTACAGATAGGTCACAATTACCGTTTTACCCCTGTAAATACATCTTAATCTTTAAGCTCCCACTGATTCTCTGTTGAACAATTGGTTTAAAGTCCAATTAGTGAACCATGATCCTCTCGATCATGAGAGGGCGGGGTCTCATTGTTCAAGGCCAGAAATGAATCTTAAGAGAACAACGTATCTGCTAACCCTAAATTGGGTAGGAGTGAATTTCATCTTGCAGGATTATGTCCCCAACTATTTATCCGTTCTTATCCCCAAAATGGGAGGCTTATTGAGAAGTGATGTTGGACTACTTTCACCTATGCACATCAAAGGATAATCCTGAATAAACATGAGTTCATGGTTAGCTCAGGATTAAGATCGAGTTATCCTAGGTCATCAAATTTGAAAAAATCAATTTTAACAGTAAAAGATCGTTATAAAGAAAATTGACTATTTTGAGGTCCAGTCTTTATGTAAACTCATTGCATAGGATGCCCCCACTCGCATGTCTTCATATGAATGATTTTGGGATGACATAATTTATATCAGTATACAAAGTGAACCGCATCCAATAGTGTCACCTAGTGTTGGCAACAGGGCCGGGCCAGGGCAGGGGGTGTCCCCCGTCCCCGGCCCCGTGGGGGAAATTCTCCCCCATCCCTGCCATTTGAAGGCGGGGACAGGGGTAGGGATTCCCCATTTTCCCGCGGGGATTCCTCATTTTTTTTAATTAAAATTTGATTAGTCCATAAAAAGTCCATTAAATAAGTTTCTCGAATTCTTCATTTTTTAATTCAAGTGATTTTATTTAAAATTTGACTAGTCCACAAAAAATGAACAAAAAATAATAGACTAATCTATGAAATAAACACAATTGACAATTTAAAAGCTAACAAATCCATTAAATAAGTTTACAACTTAAAATTCAATAAAGTTTGAATAAGAAAGTCAATTAAAGGCAAATGTCTTGTACATTTAAAATATAGAAATTGCTCGTCTTTCTCTCTTCACCGATGACTTCACATTCAAATCTTTCTCCTTTCTTGGCATCGTCTCATCCTTAGTTGTGAGTATTATTCATTCCTATATTTAAAATGTCATTAGCAAATAATGTCACAAAAAAAAAAAAAAGCTAGACCACAAAATAATGTTAATCCTTGTGCATACCTTAGTCACCACGCCATCTTCATTAGAATCGTCTGCATCTTCTAAAACAGTTGCTAAATGTTTAACCATTTCTTTTCTCGTGCTAGTACCTTATATTGTCAAATATTTGTAATAAAAGAAAATATTTATTAATATATTAAATGCTAAAAAGAGGTCAAATAAAATAAACAAACTAACCTATCAAAACTTCAGTTGCAATCCAATTTTGAGTGCACATCAAAGCCTTTGGATGAAATTTGTTACAACGTGGGCTTACAATCCTACCACAGGTACTAAAAGTAGACTCTGATGCAACACTAGATAACAGGATGACTAATATGTCTCTTGCAATTTCTTGTAAATTTGGATACTTGACACCATTCAATTTTCACCAATTCAAAATGTCAAAATCAGATGTTTGAGGTTAGACAGGTTCATCCAAATATGCATCAAACTATTACTTCTGATTCATATTATTGGAATTTGATACAAACAAGTCATAATCATTAAAGTCATCAAATTCTATATTCTGTGCGGTTCCATCTAAATTTTTAGAGTGATAATCATCACCTTCACCTTCATGCTTTAGCTGATAGTCTGTTTCCAAATCTGAACAAATTTTTTTTAATCATTTCCACTTCAAGAAAAAAACTATCTCTATAAATTCTAGGGAAGTAAAACTGAATCAATTCAATTTGTAACGTGGATCTAAAACTGCAGCTATGGCTATTACCCCATGAATTTTCTTCCAATACTTATCAAACTTTGAAATCATATTTGAAGCCATGTCTCTTATCTCTTGAATGCCAGAATTCGTCCACTCAGAAATAGCCAATTTCAATTTACAAATTTTTTAGAAAAAAAGATTAGCAGTAGGATATTTGGATCCAGAAAATATTTCAGTCATGTTATGAAATATTTTTAGTTTCTCACATATCTCTTTTGCTAATACCCAATCTTGATCCAAAGGAAAACACTTGTACTTTGGCTCTCGTTGTTTTAATCGATAAAAAATAGCCTTGTACTAATACAGTGACTAACATAAAATATGTAGAATTCCACCTAGTATAACAATCAAGACTCAACATCTGACCATCATAAACATTCAACTGTCGCACAGTTTCCTCAAATTTCTCCTTCTTTTTTTATGTATGCACCCAAAAAGATGCATTACTACGTACTCTTTCGATCCCATCTACTATCACTGCCAACCCATCTTTCACAATTAAGTTCAGAATATGAACATAACACCGCATATGAAATAAACTCCCATCCAATATTAAGTTTCCACACAAACTATCAGCAAACATATTAACCATGGAGTCATTAGTACTACAATTATCTACAGTTACAGATGAAAATTTTCGATCAATATTCCAGTCTAATAGACATTCTATTATTTCTTCATAAAGCATCTCAGAAGTGTGTGGAGAATGGACATATATAAACCTGATTATTTTTTTTTGCAAAACCCAACTATCATCAACAAAATGTGCAGTGGCAGCCATAATCTTTTGTTTGGTGGTTGGAAGTCCACATGTCCGTTGTAAGGGCAATTTTTCCTTTGATCTCATTCAACAATGTCATGGTTTTCAACTTTTCAATATCATGAATTTTCAAAATCTCCTTCTTTATTGTGTTTCTTGACACCATCTTAAACAATGGTTGGATGATATTACAAAATCCCTAAAACCTTCATGCTCAACTATTGAGAGAGGATATTCATGTTTTATTATCATCCTAGCATTATCAAAGTGCTTCTCCGATTGCTCAAGACATCTCTTTGAAACTGAGAAACAAAACAAGATCATTTCGTTCCATTTTTAGTCAAATAGTGAAGGATATTCCATTAGTAGCTTTTTTTGCAGCTTCCTGATCAAAGTAATATAAACTCAATGTATTGTTCTTCTCTTTGTTAGGATTATACAGGGATTGTTGTATGTCCTTTTGTCCTTTATATGGGCATATCTTAATATGGTCAAGCAAATGTTTGGTTCCATTTTTACTTTCACAACCTAATTTTCGTTTGCAATAATTACAAACCGCTTTGTGTACTCCATCTATTTTTTGTTTCTTAAAATGGTTCCAAACAATCAATGTCAATCTCCTCTTTAAAGATCTTTCTCAATATCCTCACCAAGAATAACACAATTATCAACATTCAAATTATCATCATTCGAAGAACATGGAGTTAAATTTGGGGTGAATTTGGGGTTGAATCTGGGGTTAGATCTGGGATTGGACTTGGAATTAGACTTGGAGAATCTTTATTTGTAGAAGGTGATGAAGACTTGTTTTCAACCTATCAAATATTTAATTTAAAAACCCTCTTTAGACTTGGACCCCAAAATATTCAAAGCATTCAACCCCAAAATTCAAAGTATTCAAACAATGTCTTAGAATTAAAATTCAAACGCTAAAAGAATTAGAATTATGAAGATACTTTTCAAACATATTAAACCCCAAAATTCAAAGCATTAAAACATATTTTTCAAACATATTCAAGCTTAAAATTCAAAGCATTCAAACATACACAAACATACTTTTCAAATGGCAAAGGAAATTTTCATCGACTTGAACGACAACAGATCTCAGGCGGCAACGACTTGAAGCCTTGAACAGATAGATTTTGCCTCTCGGAATAACACAAAGTCTTTTTCACTTCAAATGAAAAACAAAACAAAACAATCAAAATATATACTTCTATTTTTCAAATGGACAGTCTTGAAAGTAGACTCATGTATTACCTTGAACGGACAGTCTTTGTAACAACCCAGATTTGTACGCATACACTACAGAAAATTAAATATTGAAATTTATTGGATGATAAATATAAATACCCTAACCTTAATTTAGGAAGCAGAGAAACAATTAAAAAATAATAACAATAATAATAATAATAATAATAATCATATTAATAAATAAATAAATAAATAAATAAATAAAAATAAAAATAAAAGAAAATTGGAAAGAACGAAGGTGGAGAGAGCGAGACTATAATTGAATGATAAATAAATAAATAAGTAAGTAAATAAAAGAAAATTGGAGAGAGAGAGAGAAAGATGGAGAGAGCGAGATTGAAGAGAAAATTGGAGAAAACGAGAGTGGAGAGAACGAGATTTAAAGAGAAAATTGGAGAAAGCGAGAGTAGAGAGAGCGAGATTGAAGGAAAATTTGAGAGAGCGAGAATTGCAGCGAGAAAACTGGAGAGAGCGAGATACTGAGAAGAGATTTACGCGATCGAAGATTCTAAGTATGCATGTCGTAGCGGTCGGATCATAATGTGTAAGGATCCGGGATTTACAGTCTTGTTAGGTATTACTAATTACGTCTATTTTTTAAGGTTTTCCAAAGCAAACTCAAATGGCTCACGCAACACCTAGACACGGCCAATCGCCTTCAGTCTTCACCCAAACGCTCGAGCTTCCTTCACGCTCACCCAGACGACCAAACGCATCACCCAGACGGCCAGACGCAACACCCAAATGGCCAGACGCTCACTCTACCTTCACACTCACCCAAACTTCCAGACGCAACATCCAAATGGCCAGACGCTCGGTCTTTTTTCATGCTTACCCAGATGGCCAAATGCAACACCCAGATAGCCAGACCCTTCGGAGTTTGGCTTCAGTCTAGTCGCTTCGCCTTTTGGTCTTCATTTAAGTTCAGTCTTCACCCAATGGCCAATGCCTAATTACTTCTCCAGTCGAATTGGTTTTCCTTCACGCTTGGCTCACGGACTCACAGACGCACGACAGACGACACAGTACTCGTACTCGGTAGGTAAGGAGGGTAGGCGATAGGACACTTCTGACTTCGGTCTTCGATAGAATAGAAGGGAAGGTGGAGAGGGAAACTTTTTGGTGCAGTGGGCTTTTTAATTTAGGGCTGAACAATGTTTTGTTTAGGGTTTTTTTAGTTTTTATGTTTAGGGCCTTTGGTTGAACAATAAAGAGTAGACATATATATAAATCAATTATTTTATATATTTATAAAAATATAAATATAACAATTAGGGTCGGGGTCTGGATCGGGGCGGAGATACCGTCCCCATTCCCACCCCATCCCCGGACGGGGCCTTGAATATTTTTCCCAGTTTGACTTCATCCTTGGTATCCCCGCGGGTTTTTCTACCAACCCTAGTGTCACAAAGATGAGGTACCCAATCTCATCTTGATACTCATAGACCATTTTGGCTATATACTAAAACTTGATCCACTTTTATGTCTCCACAAAAGTTAAAGTATTCATATTATAGTCATGGATTCGTTTATTGGATTTTTATAAATGTAATATCAATAACAATTTACTAAATGAAATACTCAATAATACTTTTATTGATAAATAGAATATGTTTTCAACATTTACGAACTAAGAGTTTTAGGACATTCCCAACAAACTTAACGACCTTGCTCGATGAGCTTCAAACTTTTCAGTCCTTGATGAAAAGTAAAGAGCAAAAGGTAGAGGTAAATATTGCCTCATTCTAAAAAAGTTCTACAGAGGATCGTTCTCTAGAACTAAGTCTGTGCCTTTTTCTTCTGATACCAAAAAATGGAAAAAGAAGAAAGGTGGAAAGGGGAAACTAACCCGCCAACTGTTGTCCAGAAGGGCAAGAAGACCAAGAAGGCCAATGCTGCAAAGGAAATTTATTTGCATTGTAAAAGGATTCGATCCTTACAAGATACATGGACTCTAATTTTCAGACTAATAAGGATTCTAGGAAATCCACAACAAGATCAACGTTTACTCTTAACGGAGGAGCAATAGTCTGAAGGAACAGTGGTGCATTACTAACTTCACAATGGAGGCTGAGTATGTAGCGGCTTGTGAAGCTGCTAAGGAAGCCGTATGGCTCAAGAAATTCCTGATTAATCTGGAAGTGGTTCCAGATATGTCAAAGCCCATCACCCTTTATTGTGATGATAGTGGTGTTGTGGCTAATTGTTGAGAGCCTCAAAGTCACAAGAGCAGGAAGCACATAGAGCGGAAGTATCATCTCATCCGAGAGATTGTGCATTGAGGGGATGTAATCATCACGTAGATAACTTCGGAGCACAACGTTGCCATCCATTTAAAAAGGTCCTCACGACTAAGGTGTTTGAGGGTCACTTACATAGTATGGATCTACGGGACAAGCCACATATAGTCTAGGAAAAGAGGGAGATTTTGTACTGGGTGCATATTATGCCCTAGTTTAATGATTTGTGTACTTATATATTGTACACCCCACTAGCTTTAGGACAAATGGGAGATTGTTGGGGTTCATGCTCTAAATCTCGTAGGGTCCTATAGTTTGTAATTATATTGTACAAACATTTTATTTATTTAATAAAATATGACATGTTTTATTTGACATTTAGTAGCATTAAACCCACAAACCAATAAACTAACATCCAAGGTTATCATTTGTAAGTTAAACATGTATGTAGAGACATGCAAGTAGATCATGTTTAAGTGATAACCAAAATGGTCTGTAGTAGATGAATAAGGCTGGATACCTTATCCTAATGACACTATGAGTACGATCCGCTTTGAAGAAGTTACAATTGTTGTAAAGTGCTATAAATGATATGATCCTGATCATTCATGTGAAGACATGTGATCGGGTGTATTCTATACAAAGGAGTTTGTATAAGACCAGACCAAGAAATGACTAGTCTCATTATATAATGCCGTTCATAATGGAGACTTATATTTCACCAGGATGATCATAGGTGATATGACCTAAATCCTAAGTGAGTAGTGAATTCCTGCCTATAAGGGCGGTCCTTTGATTTGTATGGGTGAGAGTGGTTAGCTCGCCGACTCAATAAGCCTACCATTTTGGGGATTCGTCTGATTAGGGAGCTGGGAATATAGCTACACAAGATAGAATTCACTCATTTCCTAATGTCGGAGTAAGTAGATAAATTGCTCCATTAAGGACTGATTCCAGGGCTTGAACAATGTGGCACCAAACTCTTTCATGGCTCAAGAGGGGTTTAATCATAGTTAGATTATAATTTATTGTTTATTAGAGGGATCAATAATAGTTAAAGACTTAGATGTAACTATAGGGGCAAAATGATAATTTTGGCCTAGCTTTACATACGAGTAATTTGTGAAGGGTCATCGCACTATTGACTGGTTATATCTCATGGACATAGAAATATATCTATAGTGCGAAGAGTGCAGCTGTTGGTCTTTAGTGGAATGTTCGACAGTTAGTGGATGTTGAATAATTTAATTAAAGAGTTTAATTAATTATTCAAGTATCGTTAGCTTCAAACTACAGGTCCATGAGATCCCCTCTGTAACTCACAGGATTTAAATGAGAATCAATTTTGGATTAATTTGATTATTCAAGGTGCAGCTGTCGGTCTTTAGTGGAGTGACCGACAGTTAATGAAAGTTGATTAATTTGATTAAACAGTTTAATTAATTAATCTTGTATCATTGGAGCTTCAATTTATAAGTCCATAAGGTTCGCTCGTTAGCTCAATATGGACTAATGAGAATCCAATTAATTTTGGTTTAATTTGAATTGTTCAAATTAATTAAAGGGAATTAATTGTATAAGATACAATTAAATAATGTATATAGATACATTATAAAATATAATGTATGTTGATATGAGAGAAATAAATATTTGAATATGACTCAAATATTAATTATATGAATATGATTCATATAAAAACTATATGTTAAAATTTAATGTGAATATGATTTATATTGAATTTATATATTTTTATGATAGAAATAGATATTTGAATATGATTCAAATATTAATTATGTGAATATGGTTTATATAGAAACCATGTCTTATAATTAATATGAATATGATTCATATTAAATTTATATGGTTTGATGAGAGGGGCTATTATTTGAATGTGATTCAAACATTAAATTATATGAATGTGATTTATATAAAAACTATAGTTTATATTATATGTGATTTAATATAAACTATAGATTTGATATATATTAAGTTAGTTTATATATATATTAATTTTATTAAAATTCAAATTTTTAAATTTGAATTTTGAAATTAAAAAATAGGAAGGGAGTTGTAACTCCCTGAAACCATTCAACCCTAATCTTATGTGAAAATAAAAGAGAGATAAATGAGTTCTCTTTACTTTTTCTTCTTCATATGGATTCTCTCTGTGTTGAAGTGGAACTTCTTCTAGATCTCTCAATCTCTCATACTCCTTCCTTGTTGCCAAAATTGAGTGGAAGGGTACAACTCTACACGATTCTTGTCCCTGAGAATAACGGGGAAGACCCCGTGGTGGTATCCCCTTCTGTACGTTATGTTCGTGGGTGTCAGATTCGTGAGATTGAAAGAAGCTAATATGCTATGAAGAGGAAGTGTCGTTCGTGTTGTTACAACCTCTAGCAGATGGTTTGAAATTGAGACGGATTATCTTTCAGTGTATGTGATGCTCTAACTCTTCTTCTCTCTGTATTAATCACAGTAGAAAGCATGCTATTAGAGTATGTTTATCATACGTTTCCATTTCTCTATATGTTTGGTTGTTTTATAAAACTAAATTAGAGGCATGATTGCAATTAATTGCTTCCGCTTTGGGTATTCAAAAACCTTCATTGTCTATAGGGATTTCACCATCAATAGGAAAAATGGTTGCAGTTAACACTTACCCGTCAGAGGAGATCTAGATCCATAGCAAGCAAATTATGTGCACAAAGCAAATAAGTTCCATGGGCAATTTCACGTTCCTCAATTCTTTGCTTCTCAAGTGCAATCTACTCACTACATCCTAGTTTGTGTAACCATGAAAATTTTTCCTATGCTAACCAAAAAAATGTTTTGTAGCCTCCCCAGGTTTCTCAACTTCTCAGCTCATGCTGAGAAGAAGTCATTTATTAAGGAGCTATTATGAGATTTTATTAAAGAGTCTAAGAGCATGACAACTTAGTTGGAAAGTATGGTGACGAGCTAAGGAAAGGTGATCCATAATATTGAAGTCCAGATCAACCAAATGGCCACAACTATGAATGCTATTTAGAAAGGAAAATTTCTTAGTTGTCCTGAGAGAAATTCAGAGGAGGACTGCAAGACAATAACGCTTGGGGATGGAAGAAATATTGTTGGACCTATCATTAATGAAGAGGATGAGTAGGTTGAAGGGAATCCTGCTAGATTTGAGAAGGAAAAAGAAAGTGAGGTTGAAAACATGTTGAGGAGAAGAAGAAGGATATGTCTGCAACATCAGTATCGGGGAGTAATTCGGATCCTAGTCCTATGATTCCAAATAACATCTCTTACCCCCAACATTTTAGAAAAAAGAAGCTTGATGAGTAGTTTTTAAAATTTTTAGAGATTTTCAAGAAATTACATATTAACATACCTTTTACAGATGCGTTAGAGAAGATTTCGGACTACGTCAAGTTCATGAAGGATATGTTGTCAAAGAAGAAGTTTGGAAAATATGGGAAGGTGAGCTTTACTGAAAAGTGTAGAGCTATCCTACAAAAAAAGCTGCCTAAAAAACTGAAGAACCCAGGGAGTTTCACCATCCTTAGTACCATAGCCAATGTAACCTTAAAATGTGCTCTTTTTGATCTAGGTGCCTTAAGTAATTTAATGTCGTTGTCTTTGTCTAGGAAATTGGACATAGGGGAGGTACAACCAACAACTATCTATTTTAATGTAGTGGTAGGCTTCTCAACTCACCTCTTTGTTTGACAGCTCCTCCTTCAATTTTGTCTAAATGTCCACTTCTAAAGTGTTCTCACCTCAGAGTTGGCCACCTTAATTGCATGCACAAACTCTTGCTTCTAAGTGTCATCTCCTAATGTTTCTTCATTTCAGAGTCTGCCACCTCCTCTTATACTTAAATCAATTTTTCTTTTCCTTTCACCACCTTCTACTTCCAACTTTTACTTACATGGTTTTTACTCCCAACTTGACCCCTATGCATTTACTTTGGACGCATGGTCCCCATACCATGTGCCCAACCACTATGCTTTCTCCTTTTGGTTTTTCTCTCCCTCTCAATACGTGGTTTGTCCCTCGTTTAATTTTCCTAAGTGTTCAAGCAAACTTACCCTTATTATTTTTCTCAAGTATGCATCCAATATGTTATCCATGCGTCCAAGATGTTCCAAAGCCAACTTCTTGAGGTCATGCATCCAAGATGACCTTCCTTCTCTTATCTACAGTTGCTATCTAATGCCACACTCCCAAAGTATGCGTCCAAGCTCCCATGCTCTCCAAGTATGTGTCTAAGTGCTTTCATACTTCTCAAAGTATGTGTCCAAGTGCTCCTCCTAGGGTTTCTTAGTGCAACTCTCCTCAAAGTAGATATTCCATACTTGTCAACTTCATATGTACGCAAGATATAGTCTAAGAATATCCTTCTATGCATCTATACTACCCCTTCATGGATTCAACCATGTGTTCAAAGTTGTCGTTCATAGTCTTCTAAGTATTTCTTAAGTTTGATGAGTTAAACCTACTTATTGTGTAGTCCAACACTTAGCCAAAATTTCACCATTAATCAATCATGCGCCCAAAATGCTCATACTATACATCCAAATTTCCTTACCATGCATCCAATATTTAACCAACTCTTAACCTTCAAGATTCCAACCCTAGTTTTCCCTCATATACTTTACCAAGTACTTAAGATGCGTCTAAGATGGTCCATTTGTCCTAGCATGCATCCAAGTCGCCTTTCATTGACCAGCATGTGTCCAATGCTTAAGAAGTAATTTGAGGTAATATTTCTCAAGTTCTCTAGATGAGCATTTCTTTTATCTACAAGATTTGAGTCCAAAACTCCTCAACTATGTTTCCAACCTTAGGATGGTGAGTTAGTTTCCATGCTTCCAACAAGGTTAAGTCCTACTCCATCCTATTAACACTTAGTCAAATTACACCATGCGTCCAACTCTTACATTTCCAATACTTATACAATTTTACCCCTTCTTCTTTTCACCTCTTAGTTCCATCATATGCCTTGCTTAGGACAAACATTTGACTAATTTCTTACCTTCCAATATCCTAATATGCGTCCAACATAACTTCTTAGCCCAAAATGAAGGGAAAAAGAAATCGAGAGCTTACACTGCTTGTTGGATGATAGAAGCTTTTAGAAGGATGATCAAGTAAGAGATAATTTGGATTTTTGGACTCAGAGGTGGCGCTTAGCCTTCCCTCAAGGCTCATTGCTTCCAAGGAGATTATTTGGAATAAGGATTCTAAAGCAAGGTACTTGGTAAAAAGTGCCTACAAATTGGCTCTTAATCTGGATGTTTGTGGTGGGGCATCCATACCGAGTGTGAATGATTATGCTTCTAGATGGAAGTGCTTGATTAATGTGCCCTAAAAAACCAAATTGTGTATTTAGAAGATTATCCATAAGGCCCTACTTACTAAAATTAATATCTTGTGTCATGGTGTAGATACTGACCCCTATTGTCTGTTTTACAGAGGTAATGTGGATTCAGTGGCCCATATATTCGAGAGATGCAAGTTTATCAAACGTTTGTGGGTGGATGTCTTTCCTAGGTTGTGGTCAATTATTGGGCAAAATATGGATTTTGGCACGCATTGGTCTTTTGGGATGGAATGTTTGATGTGTTATTGGATGATGAGATCAAGGATGTAACCTTGATCCTTTGGGCCATCTGAGAGTATCGAAATATTTGAATTTCTTGGGCGCTAAAGCTTCCTTAATGGATTTGATGAGGTTGATTGACTGGGTTCGGGTGCCTGATAGGTGATTTGTTTGTATTTTTCAGAGAAAGAGTCAGGTGAGTCATGGCATATGGATCCATACACCTTCTTTTGCATGGAAGTTTAACAAAAATGCCGCTTAAAGTGATTCTTGTAAATCAGGAGGATTAGGATGAGTTGTTTGTGATTCCATTGGATCTTCTTTGGGCTCTGGTTTTAACCATTTTTCAACTTATCAGTCGATAAAGATTCTTGAAGCTCAAGCTATTAAGAATTGGGTGTTACTCCTTACTATTAGAGATTCCTATTGGTGTGCTCGTGGTAAAGTTGGATGCTATAGATGTGGTGAAGATTTTGAATAGTGAGGTTGTTGGTTTGTCAAAGAGTAGTTTATTATCAATGAGTTTTCTGTGTTGGCTCAAATTTTTTTTAGCGTGTTATTTTCTCTTTTTGTAATCGCATCGAAAACTCAGTTGCGCATGTCCTTGCTTAGGTTGCTGCTGGGTTGGAAGGTGTAGTTAAGTTAAGGGGGTCTTCTTTTGTGGAAGACGATGAGGTGTACTTGTGTGCAAACTTTCCAGGGTGGTTATCCTCTACTTTGAACAAGGATAGTTCTTTCCCTTTACTTGGTTTTTTGCTTTGAGGTGTTATGAATATCCTTTTAAAAGAGTAGTAAAAAATAAAAAGGGCTCGAACCGAAGAACTATAGAAGATAGACACCTTTGCCATTGGAGTGAGGGCACATTTGTGATATAAATACAAAAATGATTTTTAAAAGTGATATTTTTTACGTTTTCAAAATTAAAACAATTTTAAAATCATTTTTAAATTGAACAAATAGAAAATTGAATGCTAAAAAGACTCGTTTTTCAAAAACTAAAAATAAAAAATCTAATTGATTATCAAATGGCCTCGATCTTTATGGAAAAAAATTATTTATTGGTCTCTATCCTCAGGATTTCGTTATTGCAGCTAACAAAAGGATGATGTGACTTTTATTTATTAATTTTTTAATTTTTTCCAATAATATATATATATATATATATATATACATACTTACTTATATATATATATAGACAATTCAATTCTTATTATTTTTTTAAATAAGAGTATTTATATTCATATTGATAATAAACCAATGATATTTTGTAAAAGTTTATGGATGATGCCAATTAATTTTTAATATCAATATCAAAATTACTTTCTAAAGACATATCAATATATCAAGAAATATTTTTGACAAAAACACCCAATTGCTTTGCTCAACACACACCACATTCATTGGTGCAAACTTGAGATAAGGCTTATGCCCTTTCTTCCTCTTCTTCTTCTTCTTCTTTTTCAATTTTTTTTTTAATGGGCTTTCCACTGTCCACCCAAAGATAAAAGACCCCACAAAACCAGAAAAACCATCAAATGTGTGTTGTTCTTCAAGATGCCTTTCTTCTTTCTTTTTCTCTTCACTTTTTGCCATCTTTCCCCTTTCTTTACATTCTTTAATATTCCCATTGCCTATTGTGGTTTGTGCTATTTTTGTGGAGTTTGATTTGAAAAGCTATACTTTCTTCTTAGCATTTTAGGTCAATAAAGAGAAAAACTTTCAACCATAGCATACTGTTGACTGTTGAGACATCAATGGAGTGGAATGGAGTCATGACATGAATTGTAAAAGTTATTAGATATCTTGTTTCAAGAAGTTGATTTTTCCTTCCACCCTCCCTCTTTATTGTGATACATTGTTCTAGTTTTATGCAAAGTCAATTGACAAAACGTTTGCTTCATAAATGCACATGTCATGTATAATCATTTAACTAACAATATTATTCTTAAAAGTCCAAAAATGCTATCAGAGTCTTTTTAAAGTTTAGGGACTAAAAAAGTATCACCATAAAAGTTTAGAAACCAAATTTATAATTATTTAAATAAAATAAATTAAAAACAACTTCTATTCACCATTGATGAAGAGAGTCCCTTGGAATCAATTTTAATAACTAATTAAAAGTTTAGGAGTCAAAATTTCTACGAATTTACAAGTCGAGACCTAATTTTAATTATTGTATAAGTCTGAGGGTTGCTCTAATTTCTATAATTATGCCAGTTTGAGAGTCCAATTTTAATATTTGTATAAGTTTGAAGCTTAACTTTTATAATTAAAAATTTAAGGGTATAATTACAATTAGAACCATACTTGAGGGATGGTTTTTACGATCTGCTCTTAGAAAATTATTTTATATGTTTCACTAACTTTTGTTTTGAAAAAACCAAAAAAAAATACCCCTTAATTCCAAGCATCATTTGCATTCAATAAAATAAAGAAGCATATAGTACCAAACCATTACTTTTAAACATAAGTTGCATTTGCTTATTTATTTATTTATTTAATTGAGAAAGGATATGCTTAGCAATATATATATCCCCTCCATCACCACAAAAGCTAAACTTCTAGGCCTAAATAAAGGTGAGTTATCTCAAAACCTCATTATGATGGTTTGACTTAAAATGCCACATTTGAATTGCATAGAGAATAAGGTCAATCAAATTTGGTTCTTGCTCACTATCATAGTTTAAGGTTATTTTATAGGGATTAAAAAACATTCATTTAAGTTATGCTTTAAACTTTTTGGGCTAATTTATATAAAAATATCCTTTGTATAAAAAGTTTTAATATAGATTCTTTATTTTTTAAAAAAAATTTAATATTATCAATAAATTTTGGATAATTGCAATGGGTAACACTTTCAAATTAATAATAAAGTGGATAGCAGCTTTTTTAAAGAATTTCAAATATAGTAAAATCTATAAGTGATAGACTTTATCGACTCCTATTAACGATAGGATCTATTAATGATTCACTCCCATCAACAATATGGTCTATTCGAAAAGTGTTATCTTGCTCTGCTTAATTTGGGATTGTATCTAAGTTTTATGTGTTTATTTTATCTTTTTATAGATATCGATCATCTAAGAGGTAAAACGGAGTGTTAATAAAGAAATGGACCTAAATCATGCTAAAATGAAGCTTAAATGCATCAATCAAGAAAGAGAAGATGAAAATTACCAATTTTTCCCTGAATGCATGACATAGCGGCACCGACAGGAACCATGCTTGATGCATTTTCCCAAGAGCAACATTTGGCTTAATTGCATTTGGCACCATGGTGCTCCGAGGTCTTCAAGCACGCTGGGGCCATAGCACCGATGTGCTTCGACAAAGGGCCTGAGATACACACGGCGTCGCGACGCTATACTCTAACATCGTGGTGCCAGACCAATTTTTATAAATAGAAGGCAGAATTTTATGGTTTTTATCCAATAATTTCAGTAGCCACAACGACTTTCCTTTGCACTTTCCTCTCCCTTTTGCTCATCTTTGGCTAGATTAATGATTATGAGCATGTTCTCAACGAGCATGAAGTCGATTATAGGTTAAGGTACTTGATAATTTGTAGAAATACAAGTTATTATATCTTTTTATTTAGAATAATTAAGAAAAATTAGATAAAATTGCATTAACTTTATATGAAATTCATACAAATCTTGTTGGATTTTATGTCCAAAAACTCGTAGTTAGTAAAAAGATAAACATTTTTTGTAGTCAATAAACTTATTATTGATTTTATAAATTGCATACATAAAAGTCTAAATCCAATAAACTAAGATCCGTGGCTATTATATGAATACTTGAACTTTATGTAGAGACATAAAGATGGATCAAGTTCGAGTAAATAGCAAAAGTGATCTACAATATATGATTAAGGTTGGGTACCTTATTCTGATAATACTGTTGGATGCGACCTACTCTATAGTTGTTACAAAGAGTTTTAAAGTGTTACAAACGAAATGATCCTAATTCGTACATGTTATGACATGAGGAGTGGGGGCATCCTATGCAATGAGTTTGTATAAGATCGAACCAAGAAATAAGTCACTCTACGCTGTTTACTGTATAAGACTGACTATTTCACGTAGATGACCTACGTAACTTGATCTTAATCCTGAGCTAACTATGAACTCCTGTTTATTCAGGATTATCCTTAGATTTGCATAGGTGAGGGTTGGCTCAACAACGCCGGCTTAATAAGCCTCCCATTTTAGGGGTAAGACCAAATAGATAGTTAGGGACATAGGGTGCAAGACAAAATTCATGCCTACTCGATTTAAGGGTAGGAGAAAGGTTGTTCTCTCAAGTACTGAATCCAGGTCTTGAACAAGAGGTCCCACCCTCTCCCTGGGCTGAGAGAGTTTTGGTTTAGTGACTGGATCACAAACTAGTTGTTCATTAGATGATCAGTAGGAACTTAAGGAATAAGATGTTATCTCGGGGTAAAACAAACCTTTGACCCAACCGTTATTACGAACAACTTGTGAAGGGTCGACTTACTAATTATGGTTAAATCATGTGGACATAATATATCTATAGTAAGGGGAGTACAACTACGGGCTTTAGTGGAGTAACCCATTAGTTAACGAATGAGAGTTAATTCGGTGTAATGAGTTTAGCCAATTAATCTCGGATCGTTGAAGTCCATGATCTATAGGTCCGCGAGGTCCCTCTACTAGCTCGCAAATGGATTAGCTTTAGAGTAGCGTGATAAGTAATTTGAAATGTTCAAATTAGAATTAAAGGAATTAGTAATTATATGAGATATAATTACACGTTTAATTTTAAGAATTAAATGAAATAGGATAATTAATATTTAAATATGATTTAAATATATAAAGGTTGATTTGTGTAAAATTAATTTAATATTTGATATTAAATTAATTAGAACTATTTAAATTGTTTAAATAATAATAATTAATTTCATTAGAAAATTAATTTATAAAATTAATTTTACAAAATTAATAATATTTTCAATTTTTAAATCAAATTGATTTTTGAAATCTTTTGGTAAAAATTGAAAAGTTGGAAAATCAACACAAAATAGAAAAATCATTTTTTCCATTAAGCCTTCAACTTACTTATATGAAACTCACTCTCTTTGGCTTCAATAACTCCAAGCATGAGCTACATCTCATGCAGCCATCTTCTTGCATGATAGCCTGCAATATATTGAGAAGATTTGAGTGGAATTGAGGCATGCAAATATAGATTTTTTACTGAAAAATTCGTGTTAAAGAAGGTGTTCTTCAAGTGGGTTGTAGCAGTGAGCTATTCTCCAAGTGCCTTTCGTTCAAGCTTATTTTGAGTCCCACAACTCAATCTAAAGCTCCAAGAGAATAGTGGGAAAAATCTTGAGGTGGTCTACAACAAGATTTGGAGAAGTTTGCAGCTGAGAATCAAAAGTTGAAGAAGTTCTACAAAGGTATGGCTTGAAACCCTCTTGTTTTAAATATGAGCATGCTTTAGTTACTGCCAAAATTAATGAATTAAAATGTTTATTGATCCTTGTTGCTTCCGCTGTTACTGATACATTCCAACAGATCTAACTTTTTTTAATGCAAAATTATGATAAAAAGAAGCAAAAATATCCAAAGAAACAAAAGTTGCAGCCTTGGACGCATAAAGATTGTCAGATCGACGTCCAATCTTGTATGTAGAAAAGCACCACGCGATGAAAATGATCATACGACAAAGAAACATAAGTCAAGTCAAAAGATACAAACTTGGTAGCTGATTTGAGACAACTGCGATAGAGCCAATAATCCTACGACGCAAGTAGTCGGCACATCAGGTCATGAAATTAAATGCAAGGGTATCAAATTATCATTGGAAAGAAGCTGCGAAGCTTCCATTTTGACGCCTATATATAGCCCATCAAGAATTTGGTTAAGAGGATCAGATTCCCATTGAGAGATCAGTCGAAGCTCTGCTCAAATTCCACCTCAACTCGCCATTGCCACCGATCTTTCAAGCTTTTCTGATAAGAATTCTGAGTGAGAACTCGATTTTCTTCTTTGAAAAAGGAGAGAGTGCTCCACCACCAGCATTACAACCACTATTGAAGCAACCACCATACAAGCCAAAGAAAATAAGAGAATGTAACCACCTGCTTGATATTTTCACTCTCTCATCTTATCATATTTTACTTATTTTTCTAGATTTGTATTAAGCACTTGAGATCGAGAATCTCATTTTACTTAATAGAAATATGAGTTCTTCCACACTCCATCCATTTATGTTTTTTTTTTTTATCTTTTATCATGAGTAACTAAATCTTTCATGGGTTGAGGGAGCTAAACTGATATTTTCTTTAAGTCTTGCATAAGTTCAAAGTTCATCTTATTTAATATATACGTATTACACTGCTTGAATCCAATTGAGAATTGATTTAAGTAGACATAATTAATTGCTTGAGAGATTAAGTGAGTATAGATTTCATTAAACAAGGAAAGAAGAAACTTCAGAGATAAAAGTTAACTTTTTGTCATGAAATAACTCATCGCATGCATTCTAGAGATAGGATATTGTGACTTCAACCATGAAGAGGTGAGTTCTTTATGTTTACGAGTTATTGACATAAACACATGACTTATGCATTACTTTAGAAAATATTAGTA
Organism: Benincasa hispida; assembly: GCF_027475165.1. Lineage (NCBI taxonomy): Eukaryota > Viridiplantae > Streptophyta > Magnoliopsida > Cucurbitales > Cucurbitaceae > Benincasa > Benincasa hispida. The sequence continues at coordinate 54,715,389 of NC_143489.1, forward strand.
ATCCATTCTCAACCATGCTTTATTAATTGATTTTTCCTTCCTACTCCACGTTGTTTCATTGTGGTTGTAATCACCATCATTAATTTTACTAATAACATTCAACGTATCATCATCCACTTCCACTACACTCGTAATTCAGTCATTTAGCTATTTATACAAAACATTCTCATCGCATAACAAAAAAAAAATCATCGCATTAAGATCAAACATTCATTTCATCGCATCTTAGTCAACTATCCCTATGTTCGACCCTTGACTCACCAAAACTCTATTTGGACTTGCACTTGGGTCTGAATAGATAAAACATTGCATTTAAAGTTCATTATTCATTTCGATTAGTAATAGCGGCATGACATAAGGCATTAAAATTACATACCACCTTGAAACGTAACAATACTTATTCTAGCTCAGGTGTAGAGTGATTTTCCCCGTTCTTTGTAGACTTGTAAGATTTATATTATTTAATTATGATTTCACATATTTGCTTTGGATTCTTTTACGGCCTTGAAAATCATGTATTCTTATGAATGTCTGACAAATTTGTTGGGATTATGTAATTGATTGCTAGAGATTAAGTTATAATATGTGACATATAATTGTAATTTGATCTAAGATAATAAAAGGTTATATTAACTTGTGAACTATTGTCGATGATAGTGAATAATGCTCTAATCAACCTAGGAAGAATTATGTTGAATATTGAATTAAGCAGTTGTAATTTAATATTCACCTTAGTGTAATCTCTTAATCTTCATGCGGTTAGTTCAACTAACTTGGATGCATCTTATCTAATAAAATTGTCTAATTTGATAATTTGGACTCTCACCTAGCTTTTTTAATGAGTTGGCTAAGCTTAAACAACATAGGAATAATTCTTTTGATGAATTTATGATCAAGTTGCCATTCGGAGAATAACTCGAAAGCGTAGGTTAGACCGTTTAATTTTTGCAATTTATTTTTTTCTCGCAATCAAACAAATCAATCTCAAATCCACCCCCCCCCCCCCCCCCCCCCCCCCCCCCCAAACTCAATGGTTCCATGTATTTGACCCGTATTACCACTACTAAACTTTTTGGGAGAAGTGGAATTTATTTGATTCAGAATTTGGCAACAAATTTTGGCCAATCAATATTAAACTCTAAGAGCTGGATTTAAATTTTGTTATATTTACAAATTATTTTGCATTGTGTTATATTTACTAATACTTTGGGCATGATTACTATATTTGCAATTGCCCGTAAATATTTCAAAACTACTTTGGAGTAGAAATCATTTAAGATATCCAATAAAAACTGGGTCTTAAAACGACATACATTGTTGTGATATACAATGATGTGACGATCTAAGTTTTAGTTTTAGGTCACTGCCACACCATTCCATAGGGGTGATAGTCGGTTTGGTTTTGTCAGTTTTGGGACTAACCAATAACCAAATCAAACCAATTGATTTTATAAAGAAGGGGTCCAAACCAATGTCCAATAAAGAAAAAACCAACAGATTGGTTTTTATTTGTTTGGTTTATCATTACTTTGGTTCTTGATTTTTGAAATTTTATTTTTTCTTCCAAGTTTTTATTTTTATTTCCATTTTTGTTTTGAACTGATCCTTTCTGCTAATTTTAAATAAAATTGGATCTATTTTTTTTTAATAGATTGAAATAGGACATTTCTTGCACTTTTCTAAATAAAAAAAACATACATGTTCCACAATAATAATAATAATTATTATTATTATTATTTTATTTTTGTAAACAACAAATACATATGAATCATAATAATTAAAATATTAAAAGATACCTAATGTAAGAGTTTATTTTTAAGGGTACATTTACGCTTGGTTTGGTTCGATTTTGATTGGTTTTTCCGTAAAAACCAATCTAAACTAATACTTTTTTGTTTACTCCAAATACAATAAAAGTAGTCCAACTTTATACAAAAAAAACCAAACCAAATTAGTGGATTAGTTTGGATCGATATGGATTTTTAATTTTTCGATTTTTTGTTGCACTCCTACCATTCCATGCCTGAATTTTCAATCAAAATTCTAAAATATCAAGGGTAATTTTGAAAATTTTATGAAAGTTCAAGGATGAATTGCTAGAAAATATTTAAAAACAAATTTAATATCACATATTAAATTGTTTTTGACACCTAACTTTGATAATCATATTAATTAAGTTTAAAAAACATTTTCATGCGAATGTTCAAGATTACTCTCGAAAATAATTAATTAATAAATTAATTATTTAATTATAAATTATATCTCATATAAAATATAATTTTTTTTAAACCCGAATTTAAACTTTTCAAATTCTTACTTCACCTAATTCTTCAATTTTGCCTATAATGAACTAACAATGAGATCCGATGGACCTACAGATCATGGACTCTAATGATTCGAGACTAACTTTTAACCAAACAAAGATATTCTTTTTAACAAATGGAAAAGTTTATCTTTTATACTTTACTCATGAGAGGGACAGCCTATGTTGTTTCATTCCAAAGCTCCTTCCATTAACTATTTTTAATTTTTTATATTATTTTTAAATTTTTTTACGGTAGATGAAAAAAGTGCTTGACAAAAGAGTATGATAAACCTACCTTCTTTTTCTTTCCTCCTTTTTTCCCAACTTATTTTTCTTCTCTCGTTTTAGTCCTAATTTTGCCTACCACTTTGCCTTCACTAGGGTGGTGACATGCTTTGAATTGCTTCTAGAAAGATGTCGCTTTCCATTCTATTTTGTGTTCATCCTATTTTATTACGATAAAAATATTGAGGTCTTGATTTTAAGAAAAATAATAATTTTAAAATATTAATAAATAAATAAATCTAAATTAATAAATAAACATTTTTGGGGAGTTTGAGATGAATGAGTCGAAGGCAACAAAGAAAGAATGTATTCAAGGCTTTATGTGGGTACATATATAGGTTTCGTCAAGAATATCAAGTCGATTGACAACTACAGATTTCGCTCGTCCTGTGAGGGATGAAGGGTTTTGGATACCTCAAGACCCATTTTTGTATATTTCATCATTGAAAATCCTCTCTATCAATCGTAAAAAACATATATTTGATCAACTTCCCTAGTGGTATTGCCTTGTAACTACTCAATATATGCAAAGAGAGAAAGAGATGATGAGTAAGAAATAACGATACTAAAATAGTAAACATTGTAATAGAGAAGGATTTAAAATAATAGTAAGTTAATTATAGATTATAATATTTGGAAACACGAACTATTACAATGGGAAGTCCAAACGAGTTATAATAGCCCACTCCACCAACTTCAAGTCCATGACTCAAACACCCCTTTTATGATTTTTAAACATGTTGACATGTCTATTATTTCTAACGTACATGAAAAATAAAAAAACCTTGGTTGCATCCATCTTTTGTACAGGCCAATGTGAATCCAATAAAAATGTCATATGAGAATTTTTTAAAGTTGATTTTTTTCATTTTATTTTTACTATGTTAAAAAATGAAACATTTGATTAGGTTGCACTTAATTATTGCCCCATTTACATTAATGGTATTTTGATGCTTATCTTTTTTATGTTTCGTAGAATTTTCTATGATATAATGAAAATATCGATTCACCTTTTATGTCGATGTTGTACTCATGAAACTTGAAAATATCAATACGTCGATGAAAATTTAATATTATATAAAGAAGTGTCTTTTTAATTTGAGAAATGAAAAAGAAAATCTTATTCAATAAAAAATAATGAAACTCCTATGTTGAATTATTTAGGTCTCGTTTGATAATCATTTTATTTTATTTTTTAATTAAGCTTATTTCATTCCCATTTCTTACAATGATTTTTTCAAAAGTACAATGGTTGAATTCTTAACCAAATTCAAAAAACAAAATAAGTTTTTAAAAGCTAATTTTTTTAGTTTTTAAAATTTGGTTTGGTTTTTGATAAAAAGTAAGATAACAACGGAAGAAATTTGGAGGTGAAAGTAATGTCCATAAGCTTAATTTTTACAAATAAAAAATTAAAAACGAAATAGTTACTAAGATATTAAAGCATCCAATTCAAAAAGGTTGGAACAATACTAAAAATCATAACTAGAGACTGTTTTGGTAAATGTATAAAAAGAAAAGTGAATAATAAAGCTTCAAAGTTACTTGTTCTACTTATTGATGATGAAAATTAAATCAATAATTGTAATTATTCTTGTACAACTTTACGTTAACTTGAAAACATTGTCATTAATTGACTTGCCCATTATATTGGAGACATAATTACAGGCAGGCTTCAGCCTTTTGAATTATTTTTTGCAAAATCAACATAATAATAATAATAATAAATGAATAAGAAGAAAGGAAAGGTACATATAAATATATAATAATGTTACTGTAAAATATTATTTTTTTTTTTTTAGGAAAAAAATTGTTTAAGTCGCTTGCAAATTCCAGAAAGTTTATAAGAATTCAAGAAGGTAGTTTCGCAAAAATCTTATTAAATCATTTTTGGAGTGATTCTAAAATAATTAAAATCTCTTTTGTCATTTTTAAAATGACAATACTAATTTTGATATATAAAATTATATTTAAAAATTTAAAATTTAATATTACATTAATTTTGAATGATTAAAATCGTATTTTAGTTTGATTTTAAAACTGAAAAAATTGCACTTTATTTGATTGTTTTTTAAGCACACATGTATTGTTGGGAGTTTTGGGAAATGAAGTTTAGAGTTTATTTTTGAATCATACATTTTAATTTTTTTTTTTAATTTAAGCAATTATTTTAAAAATTTGTGCTTGTGACATTTCTAGTTAAGCCATTTTTATTATAACTATTGTGATAAAAAACGTTTTAAAATAATAACACTCTTGTGTCTGATAATTTTTTCTCAAAATTATTGTTTTTACATACAACTCCGTTTGATTACTTACATGATAAAAGTGATTTTATTAATTTTAAATTACTATAAAGAACGACTATAAAATACTATAAACTAATAAAAGGATTGGGAAAACAACGTTTTCATGGAACTTACGTACTTTTGTGTCAACAAGGTGTTTTTATTTACAAGTTTGTGTGTAAACTTAAATATAAATATTTATTGATGTTTTATATGTATTTTAAATTAAAAGTTATTTTTAAGATTTAAATTAAGGTTTTATTGACAATTTTATGTCACAAGCGTCAACAAAGCAAAAAAAAAAAAAAAAAAAAAATTGTGTGTCAACAAAGACCAAATTTGTAGTAGTCATAATTTAAAATAATGGTAGTCGAAGTTGGTTTAGTGGTTGTAGTCAGAGGTCGGCAGAGTTGATTGTCAATAATGGTGGTTGGATGTTGCCAGAGTTGGCCACAGATGGTGGTTATTGTAGTTGGTCGTCGGAGGTGGTTGTCGAAGTTGACCGTTGGAGGTGGTCGCCAAAGTTGAACAACAAGACATAGGGATGACAACCATGGCTAAGGCAGGGCAGGGATTCATTCCCCATCCTTGTCCCTGTCGGAATTCTTAATCCTCATCCCCTCCCCATTACCCATTTTGGGGAGTCGGAGTTAGAAAATCCCCATTCGAAGATTTGGGTCCCCGTGGGAAAAGATCCCCATTTATTATTATTACTTTATTAATTTTATTATTTAAAATTAATTAAAATTTAGTATTTATATTGAAATTGTAAATTTTAGGTAAGAAGTTAGTATTATTATTACATGTATTTATTTAAATTAATAATTAAAAATATATTTTATACTTTTTATTATAAATTTAATAAAAATGAAATTATTATATTAGAAAATTAGGAAAAAATAACTAAAATAGCAGCTTTAGTTTTAGTAGTGTGTATATATATCTCTACATGTACGTATGTAACATGTGTAACATATGTACATATACATATATACATGTAAACAATTAAATAAATTTGGGGTGGAGGCAGGGATCTCCTCCCCATCCCCGCCCCATTTCGGACTAGGATCTGATTTAAACTTTCGGTTAGACCTTCGTGTCCAGTCAAATCAAGGATTTTTCACCTCAATTGGGTCGGAGATCTGTGAGGACCCAATCTCGCAAGGAATTTTGTCGTCCCTAACGAGACATCGGTGTGACGAGGGCTAAGTGTACTGTTGGTGGACATGATATAAATGTTGGTGACATACGAAGTTGGCCTCCCAAACAATGAGTTGAGTTCATATCTCAACTTATCTCATCTCATCTCATCTCCTCACCCTAAACACTCTCTAAATGAGTTTATGGTTTGTCAAAAATGACTCACAACAACTTATGCCCATAGCAAGTTTTCACGTAGGAGAGATTTTAATTGTCCCATATTAGAAGCTCGTGAGTTGATCAGAATAGTGTAAGTATATAAAGAACTCTTTTAAGAGAATCGCAAGAGTGAATAAAGTAGTAGTCAAGTCTTTCCGTTCACTTGTGCACTACCGTCCATCCAGGCAAATAGGTTTGGGTTCTAGTAATCGTGCTCGTGAAAATTTTTTTATTTAAGTTTTTTTAATGTTATAGTTTTAATTTTTGGATCTAAAATTGCTAAAAAAAAAAATGAGTAATTATTTCTTCAGGTCTAAAAAATTAATTGCATCAAATTTTAGCCTTTCTTCATATATGAACCAATTTTCATCTTGAAAACTCTCTTTAATTTCCAACTTGTCTCTAACGAAGACATGTTTGAGATGGATATTATACTAATCTTGGAAGATATTCATGATATATAAGTGAAAATAATTATCTTTATTGATATGAGACATTTTGAATGGTTTAAGAGTTTATGCTTATGCCTAAATAAAAATATATTATAATAGTTTATGTTGTTCTCATCACCTACTTTGTGATCGTTGAAAAAAAAATCTTTATTTTCATTAAATTTTGATTCGCGGGGCAAAAATATAAGATTAAAAAATAAAAATAAAAAACTGGCTCACAAAATTAAAAGTATTCCTAGATAAGTAAAAAATATTATATTGAGCTGCCTTGTGAATCTCAACACTAACAACAAAAAAAGAAATAGATGTACTATTCATTTTTTTTTATAATAAAAAAATTGATCATGTAAAATTACATCTAAATTTAAAATAATGATAAATTAAGAATTCGTTTAGTAATCATTTCATTTTTTTATTTTTAGTTTTTAAAAATTAAACCTATTTCCTTTCTATTTCTTACAATAAGTTGCATTTTTATTTAGTATAATGGTTGAATTTTTAGCCAAATTCAAAAAACAAAAATAAGTTTTTAAAAGCTACTTTTTTTAGTTTTTAAATTTTGGCTTGGTTTTTAAATCATTAGTAGAAAGTAGATTACAAAGGAAGAAATTTGGGGATGAAAGAAGTGCTTATAGGCTTAATTTTCAAAAACAAAAAATCAATACCCTCGTTTGGTATAACCATTCAGTTTTTTGTTTTGGTTTTTGAAAATGAAGCTTATTTCATCCACATTTCTTGCAATGAATTGCATCTTTCTTAAATTTAGTGGTTAAATTCTTAGCTAAATTCAAAAAATACAAACAACTTTTTGAAAGCTACTTTCTTTAGTTCTCAAAATTTGGCTTGATTTTTTAAACTATTGGTAAAAAGTAGATAACAAATAAAGAAATTTGGGAGTAGAATTAGTATCCATAAACTTAAATTAAAAAAATAAAAACAAAAAACAAAATAGTTACCCAACGAGGCCTTAAAAATTTGTTTTTGTTTTATGAATTTGATTAAAATTTAACCATTGTACTCAAGAAAGATGTAGACTTAATTTTTAAAAACAAAAAACAAAAAACAAAAAAACGGAATGACAACCGAACAGAGCCTAAAAGATTTGCAGCTTTAACTTAACTAACATTCTTATATGCTAAGGACCAAAAGATTGGTGGTTCAAATCTCTCACTTTATTTGTACTATAAAAATCTATTTAATTTCATAATTTTAATAAATTTAATAATTAGTCCATACAGTTAGTTCACTTTTAACTTTAAAAAAAAAAACAATTTTAAAACATATTCACATTAGGTTTTTTTAACTAAATTATTGATACTATTTTTATCAATTTTGATGAAAAAAAAGTTTAGTTTTAAACTAGCAATATTATTTTTATATTTCGAAAGAACTAAAATGGAATAAGAATGATTGAAATGATATTTTAATCTATTTTTAAATATATTGAAATACCATATTTTATTCTCAACCCTACCTCTCTAATGAATTATTTATCTTTTCAAACTGGAAATAATAAATTTAAAAAAAAAGCACATATTTTTTTAAAAAAACAATTTCCAACTACACCCAATTATGCATTTACTTAATCAAGAACTTCAACTCTTTTTAGTCAAATTTGACTTTTATATATATTATTAGAAAACTTGATTATTTTCACACATAACTATGAATTGTACATCTAAATAGTCCAACACCCTTTCAAATTCCCACCAATATAATAAAATACACAATATAACCATGTCTACATTAAACTTTCTTGAGCTTTTCTTTATTTTTTCTTTAAGAAAAATAAATCTTGAATTTATAAGTTCACTTTTCATTGATATGTGCAAATTCAAGCATCCTTTAATAGATTATTGGGAAAAAAAATCACCGGTCAATTACCATTCTAAATATTGATGGTTTAGTTCTCACTACCACAATACAAAATTAATTAGATTTCAAAGAAAAATGGATAGAGAACTATATGTTAAAATTTGTGAATTTTGACAGAGTTATTCAATAGTTAATTTGTCGACCTTGATAGAAATCAACGAGTTTATAGATATTAGATAAAGATGAAGTTTCATCTTAAAACCAATTGATCACAATGAGCGAGAAGTATTGAATAACTTGTAAAAAAATTGTGGGACCTCTTAATCTTTTCGATGTGAGATCCTTTAAACAATGAAAATCCTTACCTTACTTTTTGTTAATATTAGTGAGTGAATAAATGAGAATTGAAGGTGATTGAGGGTGTGAATCACTTGAAAGTGGTTGCGGATTACTTGGAAGATATGGTTGATGATCACTTGAAAGTGGCTGAGCTTCTCCCTCTTTGTTACCAACGCATGTGACTTTTTCCACATTTTCACATCCTCAGGTAAAAACTTGGTTGGTTTCTTCCTTTTTCAGCACATAGAGAGGTCATTTTTCTTCTACATTTAAATTGTAAATCAGTCAGATAATAATAGCTACCTTGATTTCAATGTTAAGATGATTAATTCATACAATGACCGTACCTTCATTTCAATGGCTTTCTTTTGAGTTGCACTCTCCATGACATTGGTTGGATCCAAATCGAAGTGGCTCTTAAGACTAAACGATTGTACGGGGAGTTTGAGTCTTTCATCGACTATTGCTTCCGTCGTATTGTGCTCAACAACCACACATCGATCACTGATACATTTGTACTACTCATTATGGGGGGTTCCTTCATTGTTATTATTATTACCATCCTCGTGAGTTCGTTCATTATTACCAACATCATCATCATTACCATCATTATTATTATCGTCATGTTCCCTTCATTGTTATCCTGAACAAATCACACAGAACATACGAGTAAAGAAGATATTCTATGGGATTGTTTAAGATATTCTACACGATCATTTAAGATTTTTTATATGATCGTTTATAAATATCCACATAATTGTTTAAGATTTTCTAAATGATCATTTGGATTATCCTGAATGATCGTTTAAAGAATCCTGAACATTCATTCAAGATTATCCAAACAATCGTTTAGAATTATATACACGATCGTTCAGGATTATCCAACCGATCGTTTAGGATTATATGCATACATACCTCATATAGACTCTGGATTAGTAGCTTTATTTTGTTCAGCTGTTGGCCCATCAGATGTTGCTCGACAGTAAAGGTATCACCCATCTGACGGACCATAGTAGTCAGGTTTGCCAAATCCTTTCAAACTTTTTTAATATCCTTTCTAAGAATTTTGTATGATTTGGAATGGCGATGTTTGGAGGACTTATGTTGCGTATTTGACGATTCATCTTGTCCCTATTTATTCTTCTCCTAGTTAGTCTGAACCGGCTTACGTGATTTGGGCTCTATGGCACGATGCTTAGTTGCATGTTGATCTTACTCACCAACATGAGGTTCATCGGATTTAGGGTTTTCTTGCTCCCCAACATGCTGGTTCAACCTATCGTGCCCCCTCGAGAGACTCATAGGTACCGAGAGAGTGATCATGCCCCTCAACCTCCTCAACCTCCTCAATCCTTCTTCCTTCAACATGATGGATCACCTCTTTAATCTTTCTTCCTTCCAACCGGTCCTTTTACCTTATCTCCTCTATGCTTGGTACCAGTCTCGTCAAAACAATAGTCTGTACATAAGCGAATGAGTAAGTCAGAATGCATGAAACTCTGATAGATGCCAATGATTACTAAGCGATTAGTTACTTACTTTTTTGAGCTGAAACACATTCTTACTCAACGATCTATAAGATGAAGCACGAGATCAAGTCCATTTAAGAATTCTAGGAATTAAAACCTTACTGACTTTGTTGGCTATGAACTTACTTGACGTGGATAAAAGTTCGTAAGCCCAAACCTATAATATGGGAGCTTTTGTTACATATACAGTATTAATACACAGATTAAATTGAGATGGAAACGAAAGTACATACTTGGAATGCAAGTGCAAATCCCTTTATATAATAATATGAGGCATGATGAGCATTATTTGTTTTCTTTTGTCTCATGTGTCTCATTCTTCTCGCACATGATAGTCTTCATGATATTCAAGGTACGTTTGAAAATGACGGACGACCAGTCATAATATCTAAAGACTTCAAGGTTATCAACAATCCCAAATGTCTTCACATAAAATTGGGTTTTCTTGTCTTTTCCAATCATCATCATTTCGATGAATAATGCCAACGCAACCTTAACGACCTCTTCATCGTTTGTAAAAGTGAACTTCTCGGACACATTATTCACGTCCTTGCAAGAACTATCCTTATCATTTGGGTCCTTCGGTCCAAGAATGAGTTGTCACAGTCTTTCACCGCTTGTTTCTCTTTCTACAATTTTCTTGGTCGGCCATAACCCAGTTATCAGATTAAAATCATCTTAAGAGAATATTATCTTCTTCTCCAATATGTTGAATGATATAACGTCTGGATTCGCATCCGTTACCTCCCTCAACAGAAAATGGTGAAAAAATTACCCATTAAATACAAAATCTATGTCCAACAGTGGACTAAAGGCCATTGTCCTAAACATTCTCATATGCTCTTATGTCAACTTATTCTTAATAACGGACGCAGTTTTATAGACTTGGCAAAAACTGTACCAGAAAAATATTTCTCAGCAGGGACAACCATCTTAGCAACATGTAACAAACACATACATTACCACAATAAGTAAACGAATAAAAACCGAATGATCACATAAAAAGAACTAAACGATCCCGTAACATAAAACAAAAAAATGGGATAACAAATAACTAAACGATTGTGTAAGAAACAACTAAACGACTGCATTACAAAGACCTAAACAATCACGTGACAAACAACTAAACGATCACATTACAAATACCTAAATGATCGTGTAACAAACAACTAAATGATCATATTACAAATACCTGAACAATCGCGTAATAAACAACAAACGATCGCATTACAAATACCTAAACGATTGTCACAAACAACTAAATAATCACATTACAAATACCTAAACGGTGACAGATTTTTTTCTAAACGATTGTTTACGTTTCTCTAATTGATCGTTTAAAGAATCCTAAATGCCCGCCTAGGATTATCTAAACGATCTCTTAAGAACGAATACACGGTCATTTACCAAAAGCTGAGAGATCATTGAACAAATGATAGGCGTGAATCCTTTGCAAACTCTAAACGGCCGGTGAGAATCCTAAACGAATATCAACATGCATTCAAGGAGAAGAGTCACATACCTTTTAGAGATCGACGACAGTGAAAAATGTGTACAAACGACTAGTAAGAAAGTGGCCAAATGTTCAGATGAAGATGGGAGACGAAGAGTCAGGTACGAGAGCAAAAATGAGAGAAAACGAGAGCCAAAATCACATAGCTTTTACAAATTTTTATGAAAATTTTGTTTTTTTTGAAAGAGTTCATCCATACAAAAAAATTTGTTTTTTGGATTATTTTACAAAATTTTCCCCATCTTACATATTGTACAACCAAAAAAACGTCTCCATTTCTAACTACCAAAATAATGAAAAAGAAAAAAGAAAAGAAAATAGTAAGTGCATTGAAGAAGTCAAATTATCTCGAAAGGAAATTATAGTGTTCAAACCAAGCCTCCTGTTGGCCTTACATGTGCTCCAACAGTTTCTTTATAAATAAAATATTATTATTGTTAGTTTTATTATATCCATTAAACATTTCTATCTACATTTTCATGAATTTGATAAATTAATATTTTTATTATATATAAAAATAACTGACTAACGTCGCTAATATGGTTAATAAAATTGTTAACGTATTTAAAAAGTATAAAATATTTATTTATAAATTAATCTTTTTATAATGTCTTTAATATCAACATTTTATCAATATTTTGATCAAATTGAGATATCAACATTTTTATCGAGATCAATTGCTTTTAAATGCATTATTATTGTTAGTTTGAAATAATTTTTTAAAATCAAATTTGAAAAAATAACATTAATAAGTTTAACTAAAAAGATGCAAGAAAGATATATACTTTTAAAATTTATAAACTATAGGTCAACCGAGACTCATTTGATTAGAATGGTCTAATTGTAATGATTAAATTTAAGGTTTATAAAAAAAAAATATAAACTTAAATGTCAATCACTTTAATTTATATAGTTTGAAAATTATTTAATATTTATCCTTGTACTTTCAAATATACAATTTTAATCACATACTTTTAATAAGTTTTAATTTTAACTCATACACTTAGTTTATTGTTCATTTTTCAAAAATTTGGAGATATATATTTTCTTATATTAAAATTATTATTATTATCATCTAACTAATTTTGATAAATATTAATTTTAAAATACTGTCATTATTATTACTATGTCAAAATGAACATAATTCAACTAGGATAACATGTATATTCACATAGTGTGTGTCGTGTGACAGTGAATTTAGAAAAAAATATATTTTAAAATGTTTAAACCTCATTATTTATTGTTTTTAAAAAAGTTTGAAACCAATAATTATAGTGGGTCCCAGCGAAGTGCAGTGACACTTCTCACCACCTATCATATTCGTTCCAACGGCGAATGATTAGTTGTTAGACTCTAAGCAAATATGAGCCGTTTGATTTTGACGTGGGTTTTTTTTCCTTTGAAATTTTTGGAAAAACTATTATTATATCTTTAGTAGTGGGTTTTGAGTGGGCCCACCACCAATTCTGTGGGCCCATTTCTATGATCCTTTTGGGCCCACATTTTTGGTCTAATCTTCTTGTCACTTCCCTTCCCTTCCCTTCTCCTCTCACAACTCTCATTCATTCATGTTGCTCCACACAAATCCTTCTCTTCCCCACATGCATCCACATTTTTCTTCCATTCAATTCCTTGCAAATTATACATACATACATATATATATACATATATATATATATATACACACACATACAAATCTCGACCAATGATATATGTCTTAAACAGTTGAGTTATGTTTAAGTTGACCGTCATATTTCTATATATATAAAAAAAATTTAGGTGAGATTAGTTGAAATTGCCCTGTAAACCTTGTTAATAATTTGATTTACTCATCATCTTTCTTACTTTAATAAATTTAATGTATAACATATTCTTATCTTATAATCCTAGGTAATATGTGGAGGATTTTATTCTCTTTCGATTTAGCCATTTTTTTAAAAGGAAATTATGAATCTTTAGAGGACATTATTTTTTTAGGTCAACATTTCGTTATTTTCAATGTTTTATTTGTTGGGCGGTGTTCAACTATCTATCATGATCCTAAATCTTTCAATGCTCTATATATTCTAAAGCCATTTTAAATTTGAGGAAGACAACTGCGAAGGTGTTACGATATTGATATAATATTAAATTTATTATAATTCATCAACTTAAGCTTTTTAGTTGATTGGTGATTTAGCAATTCCATTTTCTTTCCATTAAAAACGTCAAAGTAGATTATTGGAAAAAAAAAATGAAGAAATATGGTGTGAAGAAATCACCATAATCATAGATGAGAGAGAGCCATTAGAGATATTATATTGAAAGGAAGATTCTTCTCATAATCAAGTACATGATCATATCATAGTTATAAAGGAAATATCTGTTCCCAAATTAGAATAGAATGAAAATTTCCCAATTATTTCTTCATTATACTCACTAACATAACACTGATACTACAATATTTTTTTTTAATGTAGGGTTTAGGGTTATAAACCCTAAAAGAAATGACAACTTCTGTCTAGAAAAAGAGGTGATGATTCCATCTCCTCCTCATAGTTGATAGATTTGAAAATTAAATATTTTTAGAATATTAATAACTAAATAATACCTATTTTGTCTTAATTTTCTCGTCCCAAATGAACTTTAGTTCCACTTAAATAAAATATGCTAACAATCTAGAAATCTATAATTGGAATCTCTTATCCTTACTGTACATAGAATAGAACAAACATTTGTAACTGATTTATTAGTATTTATATTGAGATATTACGTTTTATAAAGCTTTTTTCTTAAAAAAAATGAGAAAATAATAAATCTACTCGACATGAAATTAGAAATAAATATAATTTAGTTGAATACTAATATTTACACTATTAAACTTTGTTATTTAAAATTGTAAACGTTTCAACTTTTGCTATAAAATTTAAATGCTAAAATAAAATATGATATATTGTACACTAAGCAATAGATTTTTGTTAATAAAAATAAAATCTCATTTGCAAGTTGCAAAGCTGGCACGCAATATCATATGATATCTAATCATCTGTTACATATATATATATATATAATTATCTTTTTCTACTTTGGCAAACACCAAAAAAATAAAAAAGTTAGAATATTAAAATGAAAGTTTCTTCTAAGTATGTAATTAATTTGGTTCTTGAAGGAACATTTTACATTCTAATTTGGTCAATAATTTTTTCTAAGAGATTAATTTTAACTTTACAGAATTATTCTATCAAAATCTCACAGTTAAAAAGGCGGTTTTTGTAACGAAAATTTATGTTAGTTTCCCTTAATTGGTTCATCTATTTTAAGAAAATAATTGAATTTGTGTCAAACTTTTTTTAAAAAAACAAGATTTTGAAAACTATATATACTTTTAAATTTTTTAAAACTTGACTTGGTTTGATACCAAAACATAAAAACTGATTAGTTGAAGTAGTGTTTATAAATGGTTTTTCCTATTTTTATTGATAAATAGTGCTTGGAAGCGAAGACATTATTGAACGATAGAGATGCTAGGTCAGTTCAATTTCCAGAATACAGAAACAAAAAACAAAATAGTTGTGGAACAAAGCCTAATGATGACATGAAATATAATATTCGGTAAAATTACCGTTTTGTTCCTAAAATTTTAAGTTTGTATGACTTTGGTCTATGAATGTTCATAAATTTTTAATGTTCAAATTTTTATTTAATAGTTCTTCGACCTATTCTAATTTACAAAATTTTTTAAGTACAAAATTATAAATCCAAATGAGATATAGAAATTTAATTTAAAATCAAATCAGTCCGTTAATCTTTAAAAATTCAGAATTTATTAGGGATGTTTGTCTATCTTAAATAAAAAGAACTCATGGATAAGGTATTATTACAAAAATATAGAGATTGATATTATTTAATTTGATAGAGGGGGTTGAATTTTCTAGTCAAGTTGGGTAGGTGACTATTTAAAAATTAAAAAAAAAAAAAGGTTATAACTATAGAAATAATATTTTTTGAATTTCATGTTATTGGTCAAACACTTTTTTTAAGAGACTATTACATTGTAAATTAGAGATGGTAGATTTAAATTTACACATGTTTAATTACTAACTAGCTTTTTTTTAGTTCAATAAATGGGATGATGAAAGTTTTAAAAAATATATGATTTTTTAAAAGAAAAATTTAGAGAAGTGAGTTTATTAATCATTGAGTTATGCTATTTTACCTTATCAATTTTTAGTTATTCAACTTAAAAGTTTATTCAATATAAATTTGGTTGAAAATGGTAGAAATGAGGGAAAAAGAGGAAAAAAAGGAGAAAAAAAAAAGTTAAAAATTTAACCCTTTGAGTTAATTTCAAATTAACAACCTTTGTAGGTAGGTTTTGATTAAGTTGAGATAAAAATGTTATTCAATTACTACAATAATAAGTAACTTAGTAATGAGCATTGAAGACAATATAAAAGCTCTATCCCTAACAACTACATGATAAAATATGGAATTAAAAATCTTTTACATCCTGTAAAACTGTTTGATAAAAACTAAACAACAATTTTACCTAGAGTTCAATAATTACCTCGATTAAATAAGGTCCTCTAAAACTGGTTGACATGCACTCTTTTCATTTGAAGTGGAAGATTCAATCTCCTATGTTTAAGAATTTCCTATTATTAATAGATTTGGACCAGAAGGCGTATTCAACTTTTATGACAAACTTGAGCTAGAAAATAACACCTAGGACCTAATTAAGCATCAGAAGAGGGACTGCTCGACCTAAGCAAAGGTTGAGACGAAGGCCGATCCTCTCTATTATAACTTTAGAAGAAGTAAGTTCATTCTCATCCAAACTCTTGCTAACTTAAGGGGCGTTTGAGGTGTAGGTCCGGAATAAAAAATCTGGGGACTTATTTGAGGGGATTCTGAAGTCTGGGAATTACAAATGTCTGTATTTGGTGTGCAAGATTTGGAAGCCTGTGTTTGGGATACAAACATGAGCTTGAGTAATCTGATTTTTTTCCCTGTTTTCTAGCGGTTATTGTATGAGCTTTAGTGTATTCTGCATCAATTGTTGTGATAATTTAGAAAATTTTAATTTATTCATTTTACAATGAAACTTATATTAATTTGTCTTTTGCAATCCTAAATTAATTCACTTGAGTTTATTAATTTTTATGACAATAATATATGAATGAAAATGATTTAGTTATTTTTTTATAAAAAAATAATTCTTAGTAAAAAAAATAACGAAGTTTTGAAATTAAGTTTGTAGCCAGTTCAGTTTATCGTTAAATATCTAATTTATCTTATGATAACAAAGTAATAAAATTTGAAATTTAGTATCATAATACATTTATAACAAATATAGTTTTACTTTAAATTCCTAAATTATCTTAGGTTTGCTTTAAATTCCTAAATTATCTTTTTTTTTTTTTCTGTGTAGTCACAAAATAAATTTTACATTTGACATTTACATTTAATATCATTATTTATCTATTAGTCAATTTTTGCATGGAAAAATGAAGAAAGAGAAGAAAATGAGAAATTGAAGGGAACGTGGAGAAAGGAGGAAAGAAAAAAAAATATATTAATGGACGACTACCACCAAAGATTGTAGGTGTGCAATGGTAGTGAAGAGAATTTGATGACCCATGAACATCACGATTGATGCAATACTTTAGCACTTAGAGCTTCTAGATGAAAAAGTCAATTTTTTGTTTTTTAGTTCGTGAAAATGACTAAAAAAGGGAGAGAGAGGAAGAAGGAGAAAGAGGAGAAAATACTGAAACAAAACCCAATGACCATCACTTTTATGATGATTGGTCGATTATCGATGGTTAAGTCGGTCGGTCGGTCGGTTGCTGGGGGTCATGATGTTTGGTTGTTGACCACCACTACTGGTTGGTCAATAACAATCCCAATAATCGGTTGTTATGGTCACAATGGTCAAGTGCCTGCGAGATCACCCACCAATGGTAAAGACGTTCAATAGTCGTCGACGATTAAAACGATTGGTTGGTGACCTACCGTCATGACAATCGGTCGCCAAGGATCTGACATTTGTTCGTTGACCATCATTACGGTCGGTTGTCAACAATCACGACAATCAATCGTTAACGGCCACAACGGTTGGTCGCTGACGATCAAGATGCTCACCTGTCAATGTGATCGATCGTCAACGATAAGATGATCAGTCACTAACAATCAAGATGATCAATTGTCAACGGTTAAGATGACCGATTGCCGATGGTTAATCACGAAGTCGACCAACGTTTGTTACCGACGGTCATTGATGACCATTGAGATAGGAAGATGAAGGAAAATATTTCTAAGACCTATGACATTCATTAAAAATATATTCCAAACCCATGAGTTTGATTTCTTATTCCCGTACTTTTATTCCAAGTGCCCAAATATGGATTTGGCTTCAAATGTCAACCCCTAATTCCAAACCCATGGCTAAACACCCTTTAAAATTTTACTTACTTAGGTATAAGAGGCGTTGTGACAAGCAGCCCACGTCAAATCCTTCTTATTTTACTGGTTACATTTCCTTATAACAAATTCACACGGTCATGTGAAGGGTGTTTTGTCTGTCTAGATTTTGTCATCAACACCTACTTTTCATATATATATATATAATAGTTGAATAACGTAATTAAATGTTTGAAAAATAAGAATTTCGTTCGTAAAGACATGGAAAGTCCTGTAGAAGTATGAAAAAGAAGCAACTTTTTTGAGATAAAAAAGTCACATAGTTCGCTTGCTAATGAATGACACCGCAGAATGAGGTCTTCATCATACTCCATGGAGATTGATGAAACGGAAGCAGGATTTATGGTTTAATCTGACACTTTCCTTCAAAAATCCGCCTAAACAAGCTCTTCAAATCAAACCCATCTTTTTAAACTATCCCTTTTCTTTTTCATTCCCACTAAATTTTTTCTTCTGTAGTTCATACTTGATGGGTTTTCAATGGCTTTGTAAAATACTTCAAATCTCTTTATTGATTTTATGAGCTTTTGGGGTTCAAGAAAAGCCGCAAATAAAGGCGTTGGAAATTCAATCACTCTCTTTCCAAATCTCGCCCTCGATTCGAGGATCCTTCCATTAACGAAAGATCAGCTGAAAGTTTTGCCTCTGTTTGATTGTTTTAGCTGATGGGGTTCCTTCTTTTGACCTTTTCATCTTCAGATAATAACAGAGGCAGTGGTGAACTTGATGCTTTTATTGCTTCATTTATGGCTACTGATGATGATTTTTATCGCTAGTCCAGACTGAGAGGTAATTTTTTCCCATGGTTTTTGAGATTTCTTTTCATTGATGTTAATGTATTTTTGTTGGTAGCTTCGGTTAATTCTCTAGATTTTAACAGTTTGTCGTATATGGTTTTCATAAATTCCTGTGACAAGACTTGTCCGATGGCCCTCTTTTAGATGCTAGACTTGTAAATTTTTATTGGGTCCAGATGAATAAGACACTTTGATGTTTGTTTCGTTGTTTCTTGGGAAACTATATTTGGATTCTTTTTAATTCTCTGGGTCACATACAAATTTGGGGATTTTCTGTTTTTATGCTGTCTTGTTTGGATTCCTTTGTTCTTTTTTCATCAAATTCCGTCCTCTTTCGGGAATTTAACGTGATTTGGAGGACTTTTTTAATTCTATGGGTCACAAACAAATTTGGGGATTTTCTGTTTTAGTTGCTTGGATTCCTTTGTTCTTTTTCATCAAATTCTATTATCTTTCTGGAATCTAACGTGTTATGAAGGACTTTGATTTGGATGGTTTCCTTTTACATTGTAGTATTGTTTCTTGTCTGAATCCTTTGCAGGTATTGGACTGTTGTTGTTATCAGATCATGCTGTAGCTCTGGTTGGACAGATGATTGATTGTTAAGATGTTGTATTGTTCTGCATTTGGGTCGGTTTCGGGTGTGAAACTCGTTGGGGCTTTGCTGCTATTGGCTTTTATGTTTAATATTTCACATGGGTTGAATCAAGAAGGGTATTTTCTGTTGAAGCTGAAAAGTGATCTTTCTGATCCATTTGGTTACTTGAGAAATTGGGATTCGAGTGATGCAACGCCCTGCGGATGGACTGGTGTGAACTGCACTTCTGGTGAGGAACCAGTCGTCTATTCCCTTGACTTGAGCTCAAAGAATCTTTCGGGTTCTTTAAGCTCAAGCATTGGTAATTTAGTCCACCTGACTTATCTGGATGTTTCCTTCAATGGTTTCACTGGAAGTATACCGAAAGAGATTGGCAATTGCACCGAGTTGGAGTATCTTGTTCTGAACAACAATAAGTTTGATGGGGAACTTCCATCTGAATTGGGAAGGCTGACATCTTTGGTAAAGTTGAATATATGTAATAATGGAATCCATGGTTCTTTTCCTGAAGAAATTGGAAATTTGAAATCCTTGGTTGAATTAGTTGCATATACCAACAATATCACGGGTCCGTTGCCTCATTCTTTTGGGAAACTAAAGAGCTTGAGAATATTTAGAGCAGGACAAAATGCGATTTCAGGAAGCCTACCGGCTGAAATAGGTCAGTGTGAGAACTTGGAAACACTTGGTCTTGCTCAAAATCAGTTAGAAGGGGAATTACCAAAGGAGCTCGGCATGCTTAAAAACTTGACTGAATTGATTCTTTGGGAGAACCAAATTTCTGGCATTCTACCAAAAGAGCTTGGGAATTGTACAAGTCTAACTGTTCTGGCTCTGTATAAGAACAATCTTGTTGGACCCATACCTAAGGAATTTGGGAACTTAATCTCTCTGACGAAATTGTATATATACCGAAATGCATTGAATGGAACCATACCGGGGGAGCTCGGGAATCTTTCTCTGGCGACGGAGGTAGACTTCTCAGAGAACTATTTGACTGGTGAGATACCCAAAGAGTTTAGTAACATAGAAGGTCTCCAATTACTGTACCTCTTTCAAAATCAGCTGACTGGTGTTATACCAAATGAACTGAGTAGCCTGAGTAGCTTGACTAAACTTGATCTTTCAATCAACAACCTTACAGGCCCTGTTCCTTTTGGGTTTCAGTATATGCCCTCATTGAGCCAATTGCAGCTTTTCGACAACAGTTTGAGTGGCAGCATTCCCCAAGGACTTGGACGTAATAGCCCTCTTTGGGTTGTCGACTTTTCAGACAACCTCTTGACGGGACGAATACCTCCCCATCTATGTCGTCATTCTAACTTGATCATCTTGAACTTGGAGTCAAATAACCTTTATGGAAATATACCTACCGGGATCTTGAACTGCAAACCCTTGATGCAACTTCGTCTGGTTGGGAACAGGTTAACTGGCGGCTTTCCATCAGAGTTGTGTAACTTGGTGAACCTTACTGCGATCGACTTGGACCAGAATAGATTCAGTGGCCCACTTCCTCCAGAAATTCAAAATTGCCAAAAGTTGCAAAGGCTGCATATTGCAAATAATTACTTTACGTCTAATTTGCCGAAGGAGATAGGAAACCTTGTGCAGCTGGCGACTTTCAACGTTTCTTCAAATCTTTTCACTGGGCCGATTCCACTTGAAATAGTCAACTGCAAGATTCTTCAACGGCTTGATCTCAGTGGGAACAGCTTTGAAAATACTTTCCCAAAAGAGATTGGATCTCTCTTACAGTTGGAAATTCTTAGAGTTTCAGAAAATAAATTTTCTGGAAATATACCCAAAGAACTGCAAAACCTCTCCCATTTGACAGAATTGCAAATGGATGGCAATTCATTCTCCGGTAGCATTCCTTTGGAATTGGGGTCCCTAAAAAGCTTGCAAATTGCTCTGAATCTCAGTTTCAACAAGCTAACTGGGACAATACCGCCAGAGCTTGGAAATCTGAATCTACTGGAATATCTCCTGCTTAATAACAATAGTTTGACTGGGGAAATACCCAGCTCCTTTGCTAATCTTTCGAGTTTAATGGGCTGCAACTTCTCGTACAATGACCTTCGCGGGCCAATCCCTTCCATACCTTTGTTTCAGAACATGCCTCCTAGTAGCTTCATTGGCAATAAGGGGCTCTGTGGTGGACCTCTTGGCGACTGCAATGGAGATTCATTGTCTCCATCTATTCCTTCTGTCAAGAGTATAAATGCGTCTCGAGGTAGAATCATAACTGGGATCGCTGCTGCAATTGGTGGAGTTTCTATTGTTCTAATTGTGATAATCTTATATTGTATGAGACATCCGTCCGAGATGGTGCAAAACAAAGAAACACAATCTCTGGATTCAGACGTCTATTTCCCGCCTAAAGAAGGTTTTACTTTCCAAGATCTGATTGACGCCACAAATGGTTTCCATGAGAGCTGTGTGGTGGGAAAAGGTGCTTGTGGAACTGTATACAAAGCAGTGATGCGTTCTGGACTGACCATTGCTGTCAAGAAGTTAGCATCAAATAGGGAAGGGAGCAACATTGATAATAGTTTCCGGGCTGAGATTTTGACACTAGGAAAGATCAGACATCGCAATATCGTTAAACTATATGGCTTTTGCTATCACCAGGGTTCGAATCTTCTTCTCTATGAGTACATGGAAAGGGGTAGTTTGGGTGAGTTACTTCATGGGACTACATGTAACTTGGAATGGCCTACTCGGTTTACAATCGCCATTGGAGCTGCAGAGGGACTTAATTATCTACACCATGGCTGCAAACCAAGGATCATACATCGTGATATCAAATCAAATAACATTCTCCTCGATTATAAATTCGAGGCTCATGTCGGTGATTTCGGCTTAGCGAAAGTAATGGACATGCCTCAGTCTAAATCAATGTCAGCAGTTGCTGGATCGTACGGATACATTGCACCTGGTAATTTCTACTCTTAGTACTCGACGTCGTTTTCCATCTCAAATTCATTGATAACTCTTGAACAAGAATTTCTCTTGCAATTCAAAATTTCTGTTTTAGGGCTTCGTTTTTTCTTTGAGTTGTCTGTTTCTTCATTTTATGAGAAAAACCTGTTAAAGGAACATGGAGTCGAGATCTTTTCTGTAGTTTTGTTCATTTGTTTGGTTATTACTTTTAGTCGAAAAAAAAAACTAAACTTACGACATTCTAAATTCCCAAGATTTATATGTGCTTTCATCATTCCAATACGATCTTTCAAGCAAAATGCTTCAGATTTAACCCAAATAATTTCTTGCAGAGTATGCATACACCATGAAGGTCACAGAAAAATGTGACACATACAGCTATGGTGTAGTTTTACTAGAACTGCTTACTGGAAAAACTCCAGTACAGCCAATCGACCAGGGAGGCGATCTTGTCACATGGGTCAAGAACTATATGCGAGACCATTCGATGTCGTCTGGAATGTTAGATCAGCGGCTCAATCTTCAAGATCAAGCCACGGTCAATCACATGCTTACAGTCCTTAAAATTGCTTTAATGTGCACAAGTCTGTCTCCTTTTCATCGACCATCGATGGGGGAAGTTGTATCTTTGCTTTTAGAATCTACCGAGCCTGACGAAGATCATATTCCAGCTTTAACTTATAATCTAGCTCCAAACGACGACGCAGCCTCGTGAAATTTCAGGTGTGCAGTCTTCGTTTTCAGATAACTGAATAGTTCTTGCATTTTTTTTAACATAAAATGTGGTAATATGTATATTTCCCCCATAGAATACATATATATACATATATAGCATGTAGTCTTTCCAGAGTTTATAGTATATGGGGTAATGCTTATGTTACCCAACTATTGCTTTAGATTTTGCATCTGTTTTAGGATTCAATAAAGTCTCTTTGTATAGTTTTCATATATGATTGATATATTAATCTGCAGCCCTCTGTTTTATTAATCAAATCTGATAGGTTTATTTTAGTGGTTAAAAAAGGGTCTCTAATGATGATAAAAAAGAAATGGGTGAAATTAGGCCTTTTTAGTGTAAAATATGTTTTCCTCTGTCCCTTTTGAAGACATTTGAAGGTGGAGGATATAAATTTGGTTTCTTCATTCTATGAGTCAACAAGTATATTATGATATACATTAGTTTAAAGGGAAGGATTCAAATGCTTGGAATATTCTTTATACCCATTATAATGTCCATTACTTAGGCTATTCTTATATCTCACATGTCATTGTAAGTACTTGTTGGATTCTATAGGTCTACAAATGGAATACTTTGATACTTTTAAGATCTATTCGGTAGAAAATCTGAAAAAAAAAAAATTCTAAAATAAGAGATTAAATGAAAATAAAATTGTATTTTATATTTTCATATATGTGTTTGGTAGTAGAATTAAAAAATTGGATTGTAATTTAAACAATTACAAATTACTTGTAATTACCAACTAAATATTATTTAACAGTAAACTATTATTAGTTTATTTATGAACATGATTTTATGCTTAAAAGATTGTATAATTGTCATTTTGTAATATTATATTGTTTATAGGATAGATTGAAATTTTTGTCCTTGTGATTTGGAAGAAGTTAAATTTTAGGTCTTATGGTTTATAATTAGAATTTACTCCTTATAGTTGGATAAGAGCTTCATAATAGTTCTTTTGTAGGGATTATTTAAGAGGATTTAATAAACCATAGAGACTATATCTGAAGTTATATCAAACCATAGGAATTAAATTTTTAAGAATAACTTTATTCAAATCATAGGGATCAAATTTGGAATTTAACATAAATTATAATAGAGGGATTTTCAAAAATAGAAAAATAACGGAAACTATTTACACAAAATGACAAAATTTAATCAAGTTTATCATTAATATTATGTGATGGACGATGATAGTAGTCTATCAATGTTTATTAGTATTTTTTTTTGCTATTTTTTTAAATAGTTTGATATTTTTTCTATCGGTGAAAATTTTCCTTCATAATATAATACATTACATAATACACATTTTAATTTTAAAAAATTTGAATTGAGTTTATAAAATGACACTATATTTTAAATATTTTTATTTTTATTTAATATAATTATGTATTTTGAATTTGAAAAATTCAACTTCGGATACAATGAAAATATAACAATGTTGTTTTCAAAATTTACTCTTTTGGATCACAGAATCTAAAAACACTTTTTAGAAACAGAATTTGAGTTGTCTACTAAACAAATATTCACTAAATTATGTGAATCTGAAAACATAAAACAAAATCCAGATTATGAACCAAACAAACCTTTTTTGAGTTTTACCCATCCATTTTTTTACAACATTTTATTACATCAACTTGATCAACTTGTTTAAAATAAATAAGATTCCATTTGATTTTTGTTGTTTAATAACTATTTTGTGTTTGGTTTATGGAAAAACACTGCCTCCACCTAAAATTTCTATGTTTTATTATTATTTTGAAAAATCAAATCAAGTTTTGAAGAGTAGTTTTTAAAAATTTATTTTGGGAAATGTGATTTTAAATTTGGGAGGAAACAAGCATACATTTTAAAATTGGAACAATATTTGCGACAATATGTGATACAAGAAAATCAAATCTTTGACTTCAAAGATTGATAGCATAAGCTTAGGGCAGTTGAGTCTTATTTGTTATGGATTAGTCTCAAAGATTTTAATAGGACAAATGTAAAACTCCAAAAAGAAATTGTACATCAATGAAATTTTATCCGTCTAACACCCTATAACTTTAGGCTTGCATTTGATAAGAATTTCACATTGTACTTATAAATTATGCATGGTTTTTCTAGTAATTTATTTGCTATAGTTTTCATATTTACTAAAGTAAGTTCTAATTTAGATAAATTTTTGAAGTTGGAGAACTATTGATCATTAGAATGGTTTGACTATCTTATCTATTGAACCAAGGCTAGGAAGGAAGACCTGGATGATCTGCTCAAACTCGTTTCAGTATTTGCCTTGCCTTGAAAGGCCTGAGTGAGTATCCAAAGTAAGTAGGAATAGATGTCACCTCTTTTGTTGAGGAGTTCGCCCCTCCATCGGTGGAAAGTAGGGATAGTTCAATCAGTCGTGAGCAAAAACCGATTCATTAACATCTCGCTAAAGCCTTCTCCTATGCTTACAGAATTGGGTTGGTTAAAAACTTTCTGTCAAGTCCTTATGCTTTGAAATTTTACTTTCTTCGTTAGAACAGTCAGAAGGGCAGAGCTCTATGTTCTATTGAAAAGCTGTCCAAAAAAAGCGCATTCGCTTCCATTTATAAGAGAGCTTCAACATACCTTCTTACTAGTCCATAGAGAGTGATTCTAGGAAAGGGTGGAGCTGCTTTAACCTTAGCATAATCGGGGATTGAAAAAAAAATTCATTTAAACAACATGATCACAAAAATATCAAAATAATGAAATAAGTATTTTGAAATGGCAAGAGTTTTATAGTATCATATACTTCAATTTTACACCATATGGATGAAATTTCTAATATGTAATTTTTACTAAAATTTAATCACAAGAAAAAAGTAGATGCCATTATGACTAAATTATGAATTCATGCTCATGTTGACTATCAATTGTGTATTTATGAATTGAGTTAGGTTATTAACAATAACTTTTTAGTATTTTATTTTAATTAGAAATCTATCATAATCTCCCTAATTTGGATTGAACCTAACAAAAAAAAAATGTATGAAGATTGTTTTAAAAATATTTTAATTGTTTTTAAGAAACCTTTTTAATTGAAAATTATGAGTGAAAACTTGCAAAGATTAATAACTACCTTTAACAAAATATCTTTAGTATTATTATTATTCTTTCCTTTTTAAAAGAAATTCGTTCACCTTTTCTATGGATATATATTAATACAATAAAATTTAAACCCTCTTTTAATTCCTAAAATTTCATGCATGCTACTTTTTCTTGAGTCTATGAAATGTTCAGTGTCACTTTTTCTCTCAAAATCAATTTAAAAAAATATTTAAAAAGTGTTTAAGTGACACTTTCACTCTTAAAACTACATAAAAAATTTCAAAAAAAATGTCTAAGAGACAATTAGACTCTCAAGATAGCCTAAATAGTTGATAAAAGGAATTTTAATTATCAAGAGATTCAAAACCAACTACAAAGTCTTTAAAATACGTCTTAGTAAAATTTTAACTCTAAAAAAAATATCTAAGTATAACTTTCACTTTCAAAACTAACCTAAAAAATCTAAAAGAAGTTTGTAAGTCACATTTATATTCTCAAAATATCCTAAAAATGATCACACTTTCCATTTCAAAGCAAGCATAAAAAGTATCTAAGTATCACTTTTACTTTCAAAACAATATAATTTTTTTTTTAAAAGTGTCCAAGAGACGATTTGACTATGGGAACAACCTAAATAGTTCATGGGAGTCATTTTGATTATCACAATAACTACAAAATTTCTAAAAAGTGTGTAAGTGACACTTCAATCTAAAAAAAAACCTTAAAAATGTTAAGTGCTACTTTTACTCTCAAAATCAACCTAAAGAGTTTCCAAAAAATGTGTAACTGACACCTTAATTCTCAAAACAATCTAAAAATGTCAAGTGTCACTTTCACTCTTAAAACCAACGGAAAAAGTATTTAACAAAAGAAAGTTCCTAAAAGGTGCCCAAGAGACAATTTGTCTTCCAAAACTACATAAATAGTTCATAAATTATCAAAACCAACTTTCATTAACGGGCCTGAAGCCCAAAGGCCGGTTGAAGTCAATGATTGACTGGCCTGGCTTGGCCTGGCTAGGCCCAACCCATTTATATATTGGTTTAATTGAATCACCATTTTGATAATTAGGCCCATCGAGTCAGGCCAATGAGCTTATCATTGGACCAACCCAAATATCTATGGATATGTATAATTCTTCATATATTAGAAAAGTAATTTTCTTAAAAAAAAATATTTAGGTATATACTAGTTTTTAGTTGTACTAATTTTTTAAAGTGTTAAAAACTAATAAATTTTTTTAAGACAACTAAACACTAAATAAAATATCATAATATCAATAATTTATCTAGAAAAATTAATAAAAATATAAAAAATTAAATAAAATACAAAATAAATAAATTTTAATAACATTTTCTTAAGAAAATCTAAAATATATACCTTATTTTTAAACAATTAAAGAAGGCCAATCCAAACCCAAACTTTATCCAAAAAAAACAAGGCCAAGGGTTGGGCCATGGGCTTGACTAACTTTTTGACCAGACCTAATGATGATGGTGAATAAGGTTTATAAAAACTATGTAAGTGATACCTTAATTCTAAAAAAATATCTAAAAGGCCAACCTAATGGAAGAATTCCATTAGTAGATTAATACACAAAACTAAACAAGTACCCAAAGAATACGACAAAAATGGTTATTAACAATTCTGGCCAATTATTCAAACTTGAAACCAAAAGAACAAGGTCAAAACAAGGTCAATATAAAATCAACATAGACCAAAATTATGGTTACGTACTGTTTCAGATTTTATTCAATCAACTTAAAAGGGGAAGGTCGATTTCTTACCCAATACACCAAGAATGCACGAACCCAAGACATGGGCTTTTGCCCATTGTACAAAACCGGTGTGGAACAACAATTAACGACGTTTGGCATCAACAAAAGTATAAATATATGGATTTGAAGGTTTTTACCCACACACTATGCATCGACAAATAAATTTCTATCTATACAATGTACGTCGTCGGCAAAAGTTTAAATATATAAATTTAAAATATTTCTGCCCACACACTTAATATTGGCAGATACTGAAACTTTCTGCGCATGTAACGTGCATTGGTAGAAACTAAAGAAAGCGTTAGCATAAACTCAAAAGAATGTGTTCTTTAAGTCCCTCAGTTTTCTTCCCACACACATTTTTTCATCGGCCAAAATGTCGTTGTGAACGCGCATGGTAAATACGTTGGTAGAAAGTAGATTTATCGACATTTTTAGTTGCGTTGGTAGAAAAAAACGTCGAGACAACCAAAAAATCTTGTAGTGTTTCGAGTAGTGTCTCATAATCCCAAAATTTACATCAAAATTTAAGTTATTTAATTAGTTATTGTCAATTAATTTTATTTTCTAATCATTTAAAAAAATTATTTTTTGATTTAGGCACCCAGTTTACAATATGTGACTATATATATATATATAATTCAATGGGTTATAATTAGCCACGTGTATTTTGAATTTTATCAAATGAGTGTTAATGTGCAACCATATTTTTATGGTTTTCATTCAAGTAATATTTCTTTTAAGTGGCTTAAAAAATTATATCTACATATAATGATCCCATACATGGTGATAAACAAAAAATGTGTTAAAAACTAATCATGTAGAGTTTGGAAACGAAAAAAATAAAAAATAAAATTATAATTAAAATAAAATTTAATCCTTCCAAAACTTTTTTTTTGGACCATATTAATTTTCTCCTCTCTACTCTAGTATATAAACATATTTATGGACAATAAGAGTATACGGTTGACATTGAAGAGTATGAAATAAACCTATTTGAAAGTTTTGAGATCAAATGAAATGAAATTAAAAATCCAATGACAAGAAAATTTAATCCTTCAAAATTAAATCTCTTTTTAAGAACATACTTTTCTCCTCTAACCTCTAGTATATAAACCCTCAAATCAACAATATCTTTTTGCTCACATTAGCTCAACACAGAGGTGATTTCAGCCTCCATCATCGTTGGTAAGTTTTTCTTGATATTCCTCCTCTCATCCACCATCGACGGTGGCGGTGGCGGTGGCATATGAAGTCTAATTTACGACAAGGTCACGATGACGATAAAAAAAATGCTTTATCAGACAACAAGGTGGTAACCCTTCATTGCAAGTCCAAAGACGACAATCACGACTACCATGATCTTCGCCATTCAAACATCTTAAAATTTCGATGTCGTCCAACTGTTGGGCCAGGGTACATCATTGTTTTTTTGTAGCTTTAAATGGCTTGTTGCTGTTCATTATTTCAATATCTATTGTTACAAAATCAACAATTAAAGAATACAAAAGAACGTAAAAGAATAGAGGAGATTGACACACAAATTTATGTGGTTCACAAATTTAGGGAGAACAATTTTATTAGAAAGAATATTACAAAAAATACAGAATTTGCCAAATAATGCCTATAGGGTTAGAGAGTTTATACAGTGCACTTCTCTAAACCAGCTTAGAAGGAAAAAATTAAATATTTAAGTATATCAAATACCAATTCTAATTAGGTTTAGGATTCAAGATATTCCAACAAATCCTAGTTTTAATTAAGTTTAGGATTCAATATATTCTAACAAATCTCTACTTTGACTTGAAATCTCCTAAACCAATTTTGATTAGAATTTAAGGCATTCTAACAAATCTCCACCTTGACTTGAACTTTCTCACAAATAATAGATGTACCAGATGCAACAACAAACACATTGCCAGATGTAATTAGACTTTTCCCTCATGCCTCAAAGTGTCTCATAAGGAACCACAAACAATTTAAAATATTCAGCAAGTCCAAACAATGATGTACTAGATGTACTCAAACTTCTCCCTCAAACTCAAGGTGGTAGAATGACAAACAACTTGTGTTTGCAAAGAAAAAACTTTTGAATCAAATAAGCAGATATGGTATGGAAACAGAAAACCCACAGATGTACCAAATGCAACCTAAATATATTGTCAAACATACTCAGACTTCTCCCTCAAACTCAAGGTGGTAGAATGACGAACAATTTGAATTTGCGATGGAAAAACTTTCGAATCAAATCAACAGATCTAGACTGGAAACAGAAAACCCACAAATGTACCAAATGCGATATAAATATATTGTCAAACGTACTCAGACTTCTCCCTCAAACTTAAGGTTGTAAAATGACGAACAATTTGAGTTTGTGAAGAAAAACTTCTGAATCAAATCAGTAGATCTAAACTAGAAATAAAAAACAAACAGATGTATCAAATGCAACATAAATATATTACCAAACATACTCAAACTTCTCTCTCAAACTTAAGGTGGTAGAATGATGAACAACTTGAGTTTGTGAAGAAAAAACTTCTGAACAAAATTAATAGATCTGGATTGATGATAGAAAACCAACAGATGCAGATCAGGCTGAAACAAACCAAAATTTAGCATGATTCAACGGTTGAAACTCCATTATGGACAAGCCCAGAGCTCAAAACCAAATTGGTAAAGCTAAACTACACTAAAATTTTATAAATTATGTTTAGCAGTGACTATAGACAAACCTAGACCTCAAAACAACCATCCAACCGTTCAAAATGAGACCCTATGTGTCTCCAACAGGTGGACCAAAATTCAGCATGATCCAATAGTTGAAACTCTAGAAATCGACAATTTTGTGGAAGTTGTCTCTGAAAAACCGAACTACACTACAATTTTACATATTTTGTTCAGTAGTGACTATAGGCAAACATAGAGTTTGAAATGTCTATCCAATCGTTCAAAACGAGACTCTATATGTTCTCAACATACTGACTAAGCTTCAACATGATCCAACGGTTGAAACTTCGACAATCGACAACTTTGTGAATGTCCCTTAAAAACCCAACTACACTACAGTTTTACAGATTCTATTCAACAACGATTATGGACAAACCCAAAGTTCAAAAAGAGACCCTATGTGTCCCTAATAAGCTGACTAAACTTCAGCACGATCCAACAATTGAAACTCTGGCAATGAACAATTTTGCGAAAGCTATCCTTGAAAAATCGAACTATACAACAATTTTACAAATTTTGTTTAGTAGCGACTACGGAAAACCTAGAGCTCAAAATAATGATCCAACCGTTCAAAATGAGGACTTATGTGTCCTCAACAGTTTGACCAAAATATAGCACCATCCAACAATTGAAGCTCTGGCAATCAACAATTGTATAGAAGCCGTCCTTGAAAAATCGAATTGCATTGCTCTCTCGGTGAATTTGTCTATTTTTATGTTCGCGTCATACATCTTTAATTGTCGAACAAATGTGGAATTTTGAAACCCTAAAGGATAGGCTCTTTAACAGTTTGTTATGAAATCGATAATTAAAGAATACAAAAGATAGAAAAAAATAGAGAAGATCGACACACAAATTTACGTGGTTCACTAACAGTGTTGTAACGAATCCCGAAGGAGAATCCCTCTAGTGAATACAAAAGATCCCGAAGGAGAAGATTGAACCACTACCTTTGGTGAATCCCGAAGGAGACATAAACTGGTGAATCTCGAAGGAAACACAAACTGGTGAATCCCGAAGGAAACACAAACTGGTGAATCCCGAAGGACACACAAAATCTAATGGGCATCTAACTAAACAGTAAGGAAATTTGCACAGTCTCAACATCATAATCATCACTGTACGAATCTATGACATACATATAAACCTCAATATCATGGCTCTACAACATACACATATACCTTAACATCATGCTTCTACAACATACATGTATACCTCAACATCATCAGATCAAATACAACCCATGGAAGCACATACCATCTCATACTAACATTCAAGTGTCTATGTGCATAAATAAATAATTTGAATCTCGTAATAAAACATACTTTAATCATATTATACTATCAATCTTTCATGCTGTCATTCTTCCATAACCTTTATTTAACATGCTAGCATACATTTAATGTCTGGTCCGTGGGCAGTTCTAGTAGTAAGATTACTACCTTGATATTAGGTCAAACCAAAAAGCAATTGAATCTTTGTGAAATTCTTGAATCCTTACTCAAGCCTAAACATAAACCAAGCTTTAAAATTAATAGTTAAGGCCAAATTCCTAACACCCAAATATTACAAAATATTTCTAGATAACCTTACCTAAGGTGTGGTCCAATTCGTATTCACCTTCCAAACCTCCAATTTTAAGCCCAAATAATTAGCAAACCAAACTCTTCTTCATCTTGAATGAAATTCTTGAATCAACCTCTTAATCATAATTTGAAATTAGGCTTACATGATTAAAGCTTGAATCAAATACATACTTCACTACCAATGTCTCAAATAAATTATCCATATGTAGCTTCGTAAAAAAAAACCACTTCCAAATGACTTTACCAAAATTTCTTGACAACCAAAATTAATCCACAAGACGGTAATCAAAGCATAAAACTTACCAAAACTCGTTAAAACAAACTCCAACTTCATTGAACAACACCTCAATACCTTCACAAACTTGAATCCAAAGTTAAAACACAATGGGTATCAACCAATTGATGCCAAAAGTAAATGAGTATTCAAGAATCAACTGAAACAAACCCAAACGACAGAAATCTTACCCAAATCTATAGATCCAGTGACGGCAAAAGCGAACGACGCTTGAGCAGTGGTGGACGGAGGTTGTGAAGAAGAACTGACGCAACGGCTTTGGGCGGCGTCGGACGGGCTCACGAACGTGAGGAAGAAAATGGGGGGTGGGGTTTGACTTTTTATTAAAAAAAAAAAACAACAACAATAATAATAATAAACAAAAAAGGAAATAAATATAATTACATTTAATTCCTTTCTGTTTCAAAAGAAAATTAATTCTTGCCATTAATTTCTAATTTGAATAATTTCACGCCAACAATTAAATTTTCAAACTTACACTTGAAGTCCAAAATTCCAAAAATGCCCTCCAACTAATAACAATTACTGAAATTCCACATAATAAAGTTATTGAAATTACATTATTACTAAAAAAAATGTGCGGGGTGTTACATTCTTCCCTCCTCAAAGAACTTTCTTTCTCGAAAGTTCATTCTTGAAAATAAAACTCCAGGGGTATTACATTCTTCCCTCCTTAAAGAACTTTCGTCCTCGAAAGTTCATTCTTGAAAAAGCTCCAGGTACTGGGCCTTCATCTCATCCTCTCGCTCCCAGGTAGCCTCCTTGAACTGGTGATTCTGCTGCAAGACTTTCACAAAAGCAATTTCCCTACGGCGCAACGTCTCTGGCGAGAAATTCTATAGGCTTCTCCTTGTAGCTCAAGTTGTCATTCAATTGCAATAACTCAAAGTCAACTACATGGGACGAATTTGTCACATACTTCCTTAGCATCAAAACATGGAAGACATTATGAACTGAAGATAGTGCTGGGGGCAATGCCAAATGGTAAGCTACAGGGACAATTCGCTCTAAGACCTCGAAAAGTCAAATGAATCTCGGACTCAACTTCCCCTTCTTGCCAAACCTCAGAATACCTTTCATGGGTGCCACCTTTAAGAACACTTTATCACCAGTCTTAAATTCTAGGTCCTTACGTCTCACGTCGACATAGCTTTTCTGTCTGCTCTGAGCTGTTTGCATACGAGCCTTAATCTTCTATATTGCTTTATTCATGGCTTGTACTAGCTCAAGTCCTAGAAATTTCCTCTTTCCTACCTCATCCCAATACACAAGAGACCTGCAGCTCTTCCCATTGAGGGCTTCAAACGACAACATGCCAATGGTAGCCGAATAACTGTTATTATGTAAATTCCATCAAATGCAGGAGAGAGTCTTAACTCCCTGAAAACTCTAATGCACAAGTGTATAACATATCCTCCAATGTCAGGTTCAAACGTTCTTTCTGACCATCAGTCTGTGGGTGAAAAGCTGTACTAAAGTCCAATCGAGTACCCAATGCTAACTGGAGACTCTTCCAAAAACTAGATGTAAAACGAGGGTCGCTATTTGACATAGCTGAAACTAGCATCAAAAGAGGTATGACAACCCCTTCCATATATAGCAATGAAACTTAAGATGCTGAAAACCAACTATACTTTAACACGTTCAAGCTGAGAACTCTGAAAACGGTCATGCAGTTAAGAAAGTCTTATATACTAAAAACATATATCTGAGCCTACCATGTCATAGGGAAAACTTCATATGTGCAGTGAAGAAACTGATCATACTATATAATGCGTCATCTGAAGATACATACCAGAACAAATCTAGTCAACTGAAAACTACTTCTACTCTAGAAGCGCCAACTGTGATGCCTTTCTTAGGGTCTACATACCTGAGAATAACTCTGTGTAATTAAGTCTCACATTCATGAGAAACTCATCATGAGGCTCTATACTGTCATGGGCTATAAAACTGCTTAAGTCAATCCTTATCTTATTCTTTAGCCTTAAAATAATCACATATCATTACTTAGACTCTGTTGCGGATGAGTCTAAAATTCCCTCTGAAAATGAGGTTTTGAAGTCTCTGGATGCTAAAGCATCAATCAATCGATAACACATTTCCATAACCTCGTAATAACCGTAATTAATCCCTGAAGTTAGTTTTTACGATAAAACCTTCTTGATTCATAAGTCATAACTTGACTTACTCGTACTCCCTAAAGCTAGTTAACTCATTGCCCATGCAAGTGAAAACATACTATCCTATACCGCTTCAAACCCACCTATAGCAATTTCTTGTTATCAACTCAACTTTATTACAAGTCTATTCCTTATGCCAATGGTGATATTGAAAGATCCAACTTACTTACTTTTGTGTATATACCACTTTTGTCTACCTCGAGCTGGATTAAGTTCCTTTTTCAATCAAATTGAGGGTCTTTCTAGTTCATGTTTCGAACTTGAACACTACGTCAAAATCCTTTAAATCTTACTAATGCCCTCAATGATTTGCCTTTTAACTAATGAAGCCTCAACATACCATGTCAATAGTTCTTGAACATCTACTGTTACTAGTAACTCCATTTTAGCTTATCCCTTCTCAAACTTTTATTTTGATAATAGATTCTTGTGTTAAAAAAAAAAAAAGTTCCATACCGATCACCTATGTAAGCTATCTTTTCATCCAAGTCATACTCTCCTAAAGTTCCACATGATAATGAGATATTTTTCTTTTACACCAAAAAAAATTTCTTGTAACCCCTCATATCATGCCTCCAAACTATATATAACTAGAAGTTTTGATTATATTAAATTCCTCTCTCTTTCCAAAAGAGTAAACTTTCTTGGATACTTTTTTTTTTCACTTTCCAAGTGGAACATAATCTCTTTACTAAAGTATATTTACTTAACTCCTCCATAAGTCTTATCTCTCTCACTAGGAATTTTCATCATGTAGAATTCTCCTTTGCCAATTTTCATGCTTTTAAACTCCAAAAGACTTTCGTTTGTTCAAATTTGTCCAACTTTGTTCTCCTTATCACAATAAGGCTATGGATTTAATTAATCTAGGTATTCTAAAATAATCCTTCTACCGAAACAAATAACACTTTGCTTTATCCCTTTTAAGTCTAAACTCATGTCCAACTATTTTGACTTCCTTTAATGACATCAACTTTGCTAGATCTTCCAAAAGAATCCTTCATATCACTACAAATACTTTACCTAGTCCATCAAGTCGTAGTATTACCAAAGTGATTATGACTTATTAATTCTTTCCAAAATTCCTCTCAAAATGTTTAGTTTAAATATCTCAGAACCTCTAATAAATTCATAGTCTCTTCTTTTTCTCCTTATCTATAGAACAACTTTTAATCTTATAATTGAGTATGTGGCCTGCGAAGAAATTTATTTATACCGCCTCCAATTGCACCACAAAACATAACACTAGTCTTTAATGAATTATCGTCAAGACAATTGCATTCCTGGGCTTAAACATATACATATCTTTATTTCTAACTGTCATAACTCTACATAGTTTCATCAACCTTTAAGATCTCTGAAGTGAGGTATATGTATTTTTTTTTTTCATTTCTAACATGATTTCCATGAGATAAATTAGTGCCAAGTGACCTTATAATTTATTCTATTTTATTTTTTTCCCTCCTTTTGTAGTGTCGTACCTGATAATCCTTTTATAATAACTTCTAACAAGTCACTGACCTAGCATTAGAATATAACTGGTGCATTTAAGCTAAACAAATATTTTAATGCACAACTATTATAGAACTTGTAATTGATAAGACATACCTGGCGATGACGAGGAATTCGTTCTTAGGCCACAGGGACAATCTGGACTTACATAGTAAGTCAGTCTACAGAACCCAAAACATGGTCTTTGATACCAACTGTAATGACCCGACCCCCTAGGACTTAAGTTAGACCGTTACTAAATACATGCATGCGTGGAACTCAAAATGATACTCGGTTATAGCGAAATAAATGCTAATTAAATTAGATAAGTTCAAAAGACTTTCATTAAATTCAAATACTAAAACAATAGTAGGGTACCCATAAATCATAAAGGATAGTAAATGAGTATGAAAAAACGATCCTTAAAGTAAGTTTTAAACATCAAAACTAAAAGTTAAGAGAAACATGAAAATAACTCTAAATTTCATGATGTGGAAGCGTGAAAACTAGTCCCAGTGGCTCGATCACGAATTCCGCTTGTCCCTCACTAGTGCATCTCTACCCTTACCTGAAACAACATCATGAGAAAGAATGAGTATAAAATACAGAGTAAGTAACCCCACTACTAGGGTCAGGCTAGGCATCTATGTCCTCTAGATACCTACCTCTGGGGAAACATATAAATTGCTCTAGTCCTCATGGGACATATATACACATGAAAAAAAAAAGGAGACTGAGTCCTATCCTATTGTAGTTAAGTATGCCCATTACCTCTGGTGAATCCCGAAGGAGACACAAACTGGTGAATCCCGAAGGAAACACAAATTGATGAATCCCGAAGGAAACACAAATCTAATGGGCATCTAACTAATCAGTAAGGACATTTGCATAGTCTCAACATCATAATCATCACTGTACGAATCTAGGACATACATATAAACCTCAACATCCATGACTATGCAACATACACATATACCTCAACATTATGGTTCTACAACATACATGTCTACCTCAACATCATCAGATCAAATACAACCATGGAAGCACATACCATCTCATACTAACATTCAAGTGTCTATGTGCATAAATAAATAATTCGGATCTCATAGCAGAACATACTTTAATCATATTATACTATTAATCTTTCATGCTGTCATTCTGCCATAACCTTCATGTTAAATTCCTTTTCGTTTTATACTTTAAATTCCTTTCTGTCGAACGTGAGGAAGAAAAGGGGGGTGGGGTTTGACATTTTATTAAAAAAAAAAATAATAATAAACAAAGGAGGAAATAAATGTAATTACATTTAATTCCTTTCCATTTTATACTATTAAATTCCTTTGCCGTTTTAAAAGAAAATTAATTCCTGCCATTCATTTCTAATTTGAATAATTTCACGCCAACAATTAAATTCTCGCACTTACACTTGAAGTCCAAAATTCTAAAAATGCCCTCCAACTAATAACAATTACTGAAATTTCACATAATAAAGTTACTGAAATTACATTATTACTAAAAAAAATGTGTGGGGTGTTACAAGTGTATTAGCTACATCTATGAGGCAGAAGGAGAACAATTTATTAGAGACAATGTTATAAAAAATACAGAGTCTTCCAAATAATATCTATAGGGTTAGAGAGTTTATATAGTGCACTTTTCTAAACCTTAAGTGGAAAAGGAAAATAATTAAATAATTAAATACATCGAATACCAATTCTAATTAGGTTTAGGATTCAAGGCATTCTAAAAAACCCCAATTCTAATAATATCCACATTGACTTGAAATCTTCTAAACCAATTCTGATTAGAATTCAAGGTATTCCTTTTGGGATTGGTGTCCTAATTCTCCCGGTGATCTCGTAGTTTGTAAACATTTTGTAAATATATTGTTATTAATAAAATAAATGTTATTTTATAAGCATTTACTCAAATCCAATACACTAAGATCCGTGGTTATTTCATGTAACTTAAGCATGTATGTGGAGACATACAAGTGGATCATGCCTTAAGTAATAACCTAAATGGTCTGTAGTATAAGGATAAAGGAGGGATACCTTATCCTGGTGGCACTGTGGATACGACCCGCTTTGTAGATGTTACAACTGTTGTAAAGTACTACAAACAGTCTGATCTTGACCATTCATGTGGAGACATGCGAGCGAGGGTATCCTATACAAAGAGTTTGTATAATTTTGGACCACGAGATGATTAATCTCTTTATATAACACCATTGATAATTGAGACTTACATCTCACTAGGATGACCATAGGTAACATGACCTTAATCCCGAGTGAATTGGGAACTTCTGCTCATAAGGGTGGTTCTTTGATTTGTTTGGGTGAGAGTGGCCAGATTGCCAACTCAACAAGCCTACCATTTTGGGGATTCGTCTAATTGGTGAGCTGGGAACTCAGCTACACAAGACGGAATTCACTCATTCCTCGAAGCAGGGGTAAGTAGATAAATTACTCCTTTAAGGGCTGATTCTGGGTCTTGAACATAGTGACCACACCCTTTTTTCCAAAGAGAGAACTCAATCATAATAGGACTATGACTTATTGTTCATTAGAGGAATCAGGGGTTAATTGTGGAGTTAAATGTAATTACAGTTGCAAAATGATAAATTGGCCTAACTGTATTTACGAGCGATTTGTGAAGGATCATCGTACTATTGATTGGTTACATGGACACATAAATATATTTGTAGTGTGAAGAGTGCAGCTATCGGTCTTTAGTGGAGTGACCAACAGTTAACGGATAGTGGATCTCGTAATTAAAGAGTTTAATCAGTTATTCACGTACCGTTGGAGCTTCAAACTACAAGTCCATAAGGTCCCCTTGGTAGCTTAATGGGTTCAAGTTGAGAATTAGATTTTGGGTTAATTTGAAATGTTCAAATTAATAAGAGGAAATTCAATTATATGTGATGTAATTGATATGATTTATTAGATACATAAATTGGAGGAATTAGTATAAATATGATTTATATTAAATACCATAAAATAGAAAAAACACTATGATTTATATATTTCATATGATGAAATATTAAAACTATAGGTTATAAATATAATATGATAAGTTGATTATTATATTTATTTATAACATATTAATTATATGATAATTAATTATTTTTTTTCTTTAATAACCGAATTGAGTAGGAGGTTATTGGAAGTTTTATGGTAACTGTGAGATAAAAAGGAAAATCGTTTTCCAAAATTAAGTTGATGATCATTCGGAATAATCTCACAAAGAAGCTATTAAGTAAAAACGTTTTACTAAACGATAGCATAGAGAGCATACATGATTGAGTACGAGTTTACTATACGATAGTTACTCGTTTAATCATTACTACACAATCGAGTAGAAAAGTTTATACGATAGGCTTCATCTTCTAAATGATCGAGTACATTGTATACGATAGATAATATTCATCTCCCACTTACTCGATCGTCTACCTCCTGCTTTCCTTAATAAAAAATCATACAGAGCCTATGACTCCTGGATTCTCACACCGAGAATACCAAGGTAACACTTGTGGTGGTGTTTTTATTCAGTTCGAGGATTGAGTTGGACTCGATTGGGATTGAGGTTCATTCAAACATTCATTGAGATCGTGTTTTGTTCGTTGTGTTCGAGTTCATGGTGATTGAACGACTTGTTGAAAAATCAAGGGATACGTGAAGAAAGGTTCTTCAAAGGTTCACATACTTTATCCCTTGTATCTTTATTTTAAGTAGCATGTCGTAATTGCTGTTTATGCATAATCTGTTTCTGTTAAGACTGTAATTGTTTGTGTTCATTCTGAATGGAATTTGGAATGATCCCCTTTCACTCAAAAGATTTATGTTTTAGATTTCCTTCAATTCCAACATCTATGTCTTTAAAAGAGACATAAAGGTGTGCAAACCATATTGTTTATGGAACATAATAGAAAGAGAGCCTTGCTTGTAACATCTTGATTTTTTTTCTGTGGAATAAGGATGATGATGCCTGATAGTAAGGATTTGTTGTTGCTTGCAAACCCTTAATCAAATAAAATTATAATTACTGAACTCTACTACACTTCTACAAAGGCATAGTAATAATGACAAGTTTGAGGCGATCCATATGGAAACGTAAGTTATGGTTCCAAATAGTTAATTAGCTAGTTATAACAGTAAGGGGGGGGGGGGGGCTTGTGTATGGATAGAGATAATTTGCATGAAATTAAAATCATGAAACTAAAAGTTAGGGGGTAAATGTAATCTAGAATTGAAAATTCTAGTTTCAGAGCAAGAGAGATTCTGATACAATTTCAGACATTGATTAAATGCACATTTGATTCATGTGTGCACACACTTAGCCTAACCAAACTCATCGATGTTATAGGTAACCAATTCATTGGATTAAATCTAGCAAGTGCCCTAATTTTCAATTAAAGGTAAGGCTCTGATTAAGCTAAATGATTTTAGTTCTATTGGTTCAAAAGTGTCTATATAGAATTAAACCATTCACATTATGTTCTAGGGTTCCATTGCTTGATTAATCAATTAGGTAACCTAATTAGTTAATCAAATTATCCATGAATCTAGGTTTAACATGTATTTAAGATTTATAGTTAGACTACAATCCTAACATACATGTTTCAACCATTACTACTTTGGTGATTTTAGCTAGATGAACAACAAAGAATATGCGAGCCTATAATCCATTAGCAAAGATATACATTAATGAAAGGAGAGTCAACCCATGCACAAACATATATCTAATTAAGATCAAGATTCAAGAAAACATAAATCTAAAATGCATACTTCATTCAAGAGAAAACTCAAGAAATTAACATAGGTTCTTGCTCCCCAAAACTAGAGAAATCCTTACCTCAACATTCCATAGACAAGATGAAGAAACGGAGCATCCAAACTTTGATTACAAACCAAAAAAATGTAAAAATATAACCTAAAGAAACTAGAAAGATATATAGAGGGAGAAGAATAAATTTTAGCTCCACTTCGACCTCTATAGTTTCCAACTTGATAAACCCTAAAGAAAGATAATGTATTTATAGGAATATCGGTGGCGCTATGGCGTTTTTCCCTAAAAAAAGCACTCTACCAAAGCGCAGTGCTGTGAGTGTACGTCCTTGAAGATCCAGAGCTCTGTGGCTCTCTCAACTTGAAGTGCCTACTGAAATTTGGCACCAACCATGGCACTGTATGGGCGCTGCTGCACCAACCCCTGGAAGTATTTTCGTCTTTTTTCGCTCCTTTGAAGCCTTGGGTGATCGATATGCTCCCAATCACTCCAAATCAACCTCAAGCAACATACATCATTCCAAAATGCATGAATTATTTGATTATCTTCAAATACAAATAACTAAATGTTGGGATTGGTGTCCTAATTCTCCCAAAGTTACATAGTTTGTAAACTTTTGTACATTATTATTAATAAAATAAGAGTTATTTTATTTGCATTTACTCAGATCCAATAAACAAAAATTCGCGGTTATTGTATGTAAACTTAAGCATGTATATGAGATATACAAGTGGATCATGCTTTGAGTAATAACCTAAAAGGTCTGTAGTACAAGGATAAAAGAGGGATACCTTATTCTTGTGACACTATGGATAGGACCCACTTTGTAGAGGTTTACAAGTGTTATGAACTACTATAGATGGTTTGATCCTGACCATTCATGTGAAGACATGCGAGCGGGGGTATCCTGTACAAAGAGTTTGTATAAAACTGGACCGCGAGATGATTCATCTCTTTATATAACACTGTTGATAATTGAGACTTACATCTCATAAAATGACCATAGGTGACATGACCTTAATCTTGAGTGTTTTGGGAACTCCTGCCTTTAAGAGCGGTCCTCTGATTAGTATGGGTGAGAATGGCCAGATTCTCAACTCAACAAGCCTACCTTTTTGGGAATTTGTTTGATTGGGGAGCTGGGAACTCAATTACACAAGACAAAATTCACCCCTTCATCGAAGCAGGGTAGTAGATAGATTGCTCCTTTAAGGGCTGATTCTGGGTCTTGAACATAGTGGCCACATCCTCTCTTTGGAAGAGAGGACCCAGACATAGTAGGACTATGACTTATTGTTCACTAAAGAAATCAGTGATACTTAAGGAGTTAGATGTAACTATAGAGGCAAAACGGTAAATTGGCCCAGTTGTACTTACCAGTAATTTGTAAAGGGTCATCGTATTGTTGATTGGTTATATCCAATGGACACATAAATATATTTATAGTGCGAAGTGTGCAGCTTTCAGTCTTTAGTGGAGTATTTGACAGTTAACAGATGGTGGATATCGTGATTAAAGAGTTCAGTCAGTTATTCACGTACTGTTGGAGCTTCAAGCTACAGGTTCATAAGGTCCCCTTGGTAGCTCAATGGATTCAAGTTGAGAATCAATTTTTGGGTTTGTTTGAAGTGTTCAAATTAACAAGAAGAAATTCAATTATATATGATATAATTGGTGTGATGTATGAGATATATCAAGTGGAGGAATTAATGTAAATATGATTTACATTAAGTACCACAAAATAGAAAAAGAACTATAGTTTGTATGTTTCATGAGATGAAGTATTAAAACTATAGGTTATAAATATAATATGGTAAGTTGGTTATCATATTTATTTATAATATATTAATTATATGATAATTAATTTCTTTTTCTCTAATAATCGATTGAGTGGGAGGTTATTGGTGGTTTTATGGTAACCATGAAATAAAAAGGAAAATTATTTTCCTAAAATTAGGAGTTGCCTCATTCAGAAATAACTCACGGATAAGTTATCAAGTGAAAGAGTTTCACTAAGCGATAGCTTTGAGAGACTACACGATCAGCTAAGCGATCGCTTACCTTTGACTATACGATAGTCATTCAGTTGATCGTAGCTAAATGATCGTTTAAGAGTTGACAATATGATCGTTGACCTTTTGATTGTAGCTAAACGATCGAGTGGCAAGTCTATGCGATAGGCTTCCATTTACTAAACGATCGAGCACATCGTCTATATGATAGACAACATCTTATCTCCCACTTCCTCGATCGTATACCTTCAGTCTCATCCTCTAACACAATCATACAGAGGCCACAACTCCTGGATTCTCACACCGAGAATACCAAGGTAATCATTGTGGTGGTGTCCTGATTCTGTTCGTTGGGTTCGTGGAGGTTGTGTTTGTTGGCTGTACCGGTCGTTGTGTTCGAATGTGCTGTTCTTGGACGCTTGTAG
Organism: Benincasa hispida; assembly: GCF_027475165.1. Lineage (NCBI taxonomy): Eukaryota > Viridiplantae > Streptophyta > Magnoliopsida > Cucurbitales > Cucurbitaceae > Benincasa > Benincasa hispida. The sequence goes on from NC_143489.1 coordinate 54,759,161, forward strand.
ATTAATCGAGGGATTCATGAAGAATGTTTCTTCAAAGGTATGCATCCTCTATCCCGTGTAACATCGTTTAGCATGCCGTAATTTCTTGTTGTGCATGACCTGTTAGTTTTCATTCTTGTATTGTAATTGTTTATGTTCAATTGGATTAGAATTTAGAACGATCCCTTCCGCTGCTCATGGAAATCTTTGTGTTTGATTTCCTTCATTAAGCACATTAAATATGACAAGAAAGTGAGATTGAAGGCATATAAATAGCTTATAGCAATAGCTAAAAATGGAAAAGATATGTTAGATGATTAGTTAATTGAGTTGGCTAATAATCAGAGGTCCAACAAAAAAAATATTATCGTCATGGATAATCAATCTAACACATTATTTCTAATGTTTTAACAATTTGATTGTATAACAATTGTAAATAAGTATAATATATTGTAGCATCTCTCGCTCTCCCTCCCTCCCTCCCTCCCTCCCTCCCTCCCTCCCTCCCTCTCTCTCTTTCTTTCTCTCTCTTTCTCTCTCTCTCTCTCTATATATGTATGTATATATATATTGTTTATCGATAATTTGTTGAGTTCAACAATATGAGGTGGGAGTTGGGATATGCCATTTTGCTGAGGTGTACCAGGTGCAGTTGAGATACAATTCCATACTCTATCATATAGTTCTAGAATCTTAAATCCATATATTCTCCACCTCGATCCTATCAAAGTGTTTTAATGGTTTTACCTAATAAATTCTCAACCTTAACCTTATACTCTTTGAAATTTTCAAGAGTTTAAGACTTGTGTTGCATTAGGTAATGTACTCATACCATGAACAATCATCTATAAAAGAGCTAAAGTATTCATACCCTCCTCTTGCCTTAACATTCATAGGACCACAAATGTCTGAATGTACAAGTTCTAAGAGTTCTTTGGCTCTATTATCTTTTCCAGTAAAAGGTCTCTTTGTCATCTTGCCTTCAAGGCGTGACTCACATATAAGTAAAGTGTTTTCTTCTAACTCGCTTAGAATTCCACTCTTAACCAATCTCTTAATCCTATTGATACTTATGTGGCCAAACTTTAGATGTCAAAGATGCACATTTTCTTTAGTGGAATTGTTTTATCTTTTATTTTGAGTTTTCGTAGTTTTGAACATTTCAGTATTTAGAATTACTGTAGATGCTAATGGTCTTAACACATGTAAATTACTTTCTAAATTTGCAAAAGAAATATTAACACTATCTTTATAAATAAATGATTTATTTATATTAAAAGAAATAGTGTAACTTTGTTCAGGTAAACATTTTATAGAAATTAAGTTTATAAATAAATGCTTTATCGACTTGTTTAGTTCCGACCTGCATGGTCATCTCGCCAGTCTCGAGTTGTTGTGATAACTTGTATTCATACATGTTATTCTCTCTTAATAGTTAGAATATTTAGAAGCAATTAAGATAAAATGCATTGAAATTATAAGAGTATAGTGTAAAAATCCTTCCTATGCATTCAATGTCTTCAAATGTAAGGCCATATCAAATTGCATTCTAATCAGTTGAATATGTAGGAATATAGACATAATGGAAAAGAAGCTATGCATTAGAGCCAAAGATAACTATGTACTGGAGCCAAAGAGAACTATGAAGCTAGAGGATCATAAAGCAAGGAAATGCAAGAGCATGACACATGTGGCAGAGCTACATAAGCAACAAACACAAAAGCCCAATGCATCTGAAAAGGGGACCATAGACAACTACTAGAAGAAATGTGCATAGTATTGTGTGGATGCGGCCTGACGTAATTGCCACTGTCTTGTGTTGTAGAAGTGGTTCTGCGTCCAACTCTATATATATATCTCATTTTCAAAGAAGAAACATAATTCAACTATAGAGGTAGAGTCCATTAGAATTTTGCCTAAGAGGAAGAATCCGAGAGAGTTGAGTCCAATTTCCATTGTCATTGAAGAAGACAACTTGAGAGAGGATCTTCTCCATTCATCCTTTGTCCACCATAGAATACAGTTTAGCATCCATCCCAAGATCACCGGAGAGTGCGAGGGTGTTATCGACGATCATCATCTCTCCATACATCCCATCACTCAATCTCTTTACCATTTCGTATTTTGTTTCTATTTCTATTTTGTCTATTTACATTGTAATGAATTCTTCCCACTTTAATACTTATATCATGACTTCATCTCTAGCTTCTTTTTCTACCACTTTTATGTATCTTTCAATGAATCACTAACTCTGACTTGGGATGAGTTAATCTTCATTTCAGTGAACTCAATGACAAGTGAAGGTTCATTTGATTTATGTGGCTAACACTCCAAGAGGTGAAGACAAAGAGGTTATGAACATGAACACTAGTTTGTCATTCGGTTCAAAGGTTTGAGGATTACTTATTCCAACTTTTCTCACCTGTTTCTTTCCATAACTCATTTATGTGCTACGCGTTCATTGCCTTGTGTCCACTATTGCACATGCATCTCTACACTACCTATATTTTACTTTAATTTTTATGCTTTTCACTGCACCAAGCACATCCATTAATTGATACCTTTACCCCTACATTCTTTAGTAGAAAATCATCGACTAAGTTAGTTTATCTTCTAAACACCATCCCTGTGTTCGACCTCAGCTCTCATCAAGACTACCTTCTAATTAGCTTATACTTGGTTTATTAGAAGTAAAACTTATGCGAACTATTAGAAAAACATTATTAGTTGCGATTGAGTTAGTTTCGCGTCTAACAACACATTGGCAGTGTTGGGGTTGATGCCCTAAATCTCGTAGGTACTGTATTTTATAATTGTAATATACAAACATTTTATTTATTAATTAAAATATGAGATGTTTTATTCAATATTTAGTAGCATTAACCCACAAACCAATATACTAATATCCAAGGTTATCATATGTAGGTTAAACACATGTATGTAGAGACATACAAGTGGATCATGTTTAAGTGATAACCCAAATGGTTTATAGTAGATGGATAAGGCTGGGTACCTTATCCTGGTGATAGTATGAATATTTTGGGATTTGTCTGATTAGGGAGCTGGGAACACAGATAAACCAGACGAAATTCAATCATTCCCTAACATCTAGGTAAGTAGATAAATTGCTCCCTTAAGGGTTGATTCTAGGTCTTGAACAATGTGTCGCCACACTTGCTTTTAGCCTGAGAGGGGTTTGGTCATAGTTAGACTATGACTTATTGTTTATTAGAGGGATTAGTGGTACTTAAGAAGTTAGATGTAACTATAGGGACAAAACGATAATTTTGGTCTAGTTGTATATACGAGCAATTTGTGAAGGGTTATCGCATCGTTGATCGATTATATCCAATGGATATAGAAATATATTTGTAGTGCGAAGAATGCAGTTGTGAGTCTTTAGTAGAGTGTCCGACAGTTAGTAGATGTTAAATAATTTAATTAATTAATTCAAGTACCATTAGAACTTCAATCTACAGGTCCATAAGGTCCTCTTTGTAGCTCAACAGGGATTATTGAGAATTAATTTTGGACTAATTTGAATTGTTCAATTTAATTGAGGGAATTAATTATATGTGATATAATTAAATTTAACTCAATTATATATGATATAATTAATACAACGTATTTGTACATTATAATATAAAGTTTTTTTTAGAGAAATTAAATATTTGAATTTGATTCAAATACTAATTATATGGATGAGATTCATATAATTAAATTAGTATAAATGTGATTTATATTAAATGTCATGCATTAATGAGAGAGAAACAAACTATAGGTTATATTACATTTGATACAATATAAAAACTATAGGTTATGTGTTATATTTGATATAACATATAATTTAATATATATTATATGATAAGGTAGTTATCATATAAATACATATATGAAATAATTTATTAAATTATTTTGTATTTAATATATTAATTTTTGAAATATAATATGGGAGGGAGTTGTAACTCCCTTCTCCTCTTTTCCCTTTAGTGGAGTAAAATGCATGAATGGATGTGACGTGGTTTTCCTAGAATATCTCTTCTTCTTCCCTGTAGATTTTTTTCTCCAAAAAAAAAAAAAAACCACACAGAATAATTTTTTCTCTAAACAATCACTCTCCCTCTTCCAAAAAAAAAAAAAAAAAAAAACACAGAGCCCACACCTCTTATTATTCTCATCCCTTATAGAGAATACAGAGGATTACTTATTGGTGGTGACCATCTTGGATTGCTGTTTTATTCGAGGAGATTTGAAGAGTTTGTTACCAGATCATGGAGAAAGGAATTTCGTGAAGAATTTTTGATTCATCAAGGGTATGAAATTTCTTCTCCCTTTTTTTCATTTAACACATGTTGTAAATTTATTAATTAATGCATAATTTTCTATTTGGTTCCGTAAATTCATTGTTCTATAAGAAATTGAAAATTGGGCCAATCTCCGTTTTTGCTACGGAACTTCACAGTTCCTTCAATTGGGATATGAGCAGAGGTTTTTGGTCCCAATTTTTCAAAATTTCTAGTTTTTTTTGTCTACAGAATTGGTGGGTTTTTTGCACTTTGTATGTTGATGAATGTATAGAATGAATGTGTTGCAATTTTTGGATGTTTTAGGATTGGATTTTGGAATACTGCTTTATTTTTTTTTTTTTACAAAATTTGATTTGTAAGGGCTCAATGTTTTGGGCATAATTAATGCTATAGAGTATGTAATTTAATATTCCTGTGTCATTCGTGATCATCCAGTGATTTTTTAGAGAAATTGAGGCAAAATTCGGAGGAATTACGATTGAATTTACAACTATACAATGGCTTTTGTACAGTAGTGTTGCAATGCTGTGTTCTAGTGTTGCAACACTGCAAATGGGCGGAATGGGATGTTCTTTCCATAGCGTTGCAACATTAGGTCATAGTGTTGCAACGTTCCGAGATGGAAAGAACAAATCGATTCATGCGTGGTTCGGTTTTTGGCTTGGTCAGTTTGTGTCCGGTTCACTTGGTTCGAACGGTTCGTGGCCCGTTCAGGTGATGGCCAATCTGGTTCGTGTGATTTAAGACCCGCTACGCTTATTTTGAGGTCTTGAATCGGTTGACTATTAACTTTGTAATAATTAGATCTTTTTTTAATTAATTTAATATAATTATTATATTAATTTAGTTAATTGTTTAGAGTCCAATCCCGGTCCAATAATTGTTTTAAATCATGCATTTGGTGTATGATTTATTTTATGTATATATTTATATATGTCATAATGTATGTCATATAGTAAAATCCCACCATAGATTATGCATTATTCATGCATCATTTATATTATAAATGTTATAATATATAGTTGCATGATTTAATTTATAGCATGCTCATGCATCATATAATATAAATGTTGTAATAATAGTTGCATGAATTAATAACATAGCCATGCATCATTTATATTATAAGTGTTATAATATATAGTATGAATGTATGGATGAATGTATGTTATTAATAATTTCATTACTTTATTATATAAATGTTATGTATGTTAAGTAATGAAATGAAATTTCATGAATCATGTCACTACTTTATGTTGTTTTATAATTGTTATAATATACTTAAATTATGTATTCACATTCAATAATTGATTCTAAGATTATTTCATTTCTTTTATGAAAGTTATAATTAAATGAAATTAGAATTAAAATCAATAATTCAGAATTGCATGCAAACCTTAGGTTAAAAACATTTTTTAAAATAGTTTTAAAATATGATTCACATAGACCTATAATTATATTTCTAATGAGATTAGAAATTAGTTTAATCTTTTAATCAATTTAATAGGATTAAAATGATTTTAGTTAAAATTTGTAGCAAATGTATCTATAAGGGACCTTTTGTCTAAGGCTAGTTTTGTTTAGACTGGTATATTTAACCTGACGAAAACGGACACCCCTTTATGGGAACTAACCTGGAAAGGTGAATTAGATAGATTTGCTACAAACATGCATTTATTGATTAAGGTTTATTATAGTGTTTAATGAACATTAATCAAAGTTGTCTAACTATCCAAAAGTAAGTGTTGCTTTTGGGAAAATTTAAGTTAAATTAACCCTAGGTAAAGCATTTAGTGGGAGGAAAATGGGGTATATGATACGTCATTATTTATTTTCACGTATCTCCCTAAAAGTTCACACTGTGAGATCTATACTCGGCCTCGAGGCACCTTTGCTTGTGTCCCCCTATGGGTGGTGTTTGTATAGGTCAATACCAGGGTGAATAGAGAGAGTGTTTATCGTAAGTGGGAACACAAGGTGTTTCAACATAACCCTCGTTCTCTCTCATTAGTTTTTAGTAAATTTTCATGCTCGGCCTTGAGGCACCTTTATTTGTGTTCCCCTATGAATGGAATTTGCATAACCTTTTATCAAACTCCAGAAATGAATAGGATTGCTTTATTTTTTGCCCCAATCGATTTTTTCCTATAGTTGGCTCATATGGGCGAAACTTTAGAATCTAAAATGAGGGGTTACATTTACAAAAAAATATTAAGCAAGTGAACAATTTCTGGACCGAACAATGGTGACTAATATTTATAGCAACAAAGAGTTGTGTTGTATATTGGTTGAGATGGTCTCATTTCAGTGAAGGGGTATGGTGACTTTTACTCTGCCTCACTGAAACATCATTGGAAAATAGATGTCACATAGAGTGCATTATATTGTTTTGCTAAATTTGATTAGTTTTTCAAATGGGTAATTCTAGAATCTTAATCTAAATAATTTGTATGTTTTCAGCAAATTCATTATGACTTCCACAACATTAAATATACTCACTGCTGACAAACTTAGCGGTGAAAACTACACAACTTGAAAAACATTATCAACACAATCTTAATCATTGATGACCTGAGGTTTGTCCTAATAGAGGATTGTTCTTCTGTTCGTGCTCAAAATTCTTCTCGAAATGTTTGGAAGGCAGATGAGTGTTGGGTAAGGGAAAATGAAAAGACTCGAGCGTATATCTTGGCAAGCCTTTCTGAAGTCTTGGCCAAGAAGCATGAGCCCATGATCACAACCCATGAAATTATGGAGTCCCTGCAGGGGATGTTTGGATAACCATCCGTGCAACTCAGGCATGATGCTCTGAAAAACATCTTTAATGCCTATATGCAAGAAGAAGCATCTATTAGAGAACACGTTCTCAACATGATGGTCCACTTCAATATGCCGAAGATGAATGGGCCTGTCATCGATGAAGGCAGTCAGGTTATCTTCATATTGGAATTTTTAGTTGAAAGTTTCTTGTAGTTCCGTAGCAATGTTGTTATGAATAGAATTGACTACAACCTGACCATTTTGCTCAATGAGTTATAAACTTTCCAGTCCTTGATGAAAACCAAAGAACATAAAGGTGAGGAATGTTGCTTCATCCTCTAAGAAGTTCTACAAAGGTTTGACCTCTAGAACTAAGTCTGTGCCTTCTTCTTCCGATACCAAAAAGTGGAAGAAGAAGAAAGGTGGAAAGATGAAAGCTAACCCACCAACTACTACTCAGAAGGGTATAAAGGCCAAGGCTGCAAATGGAATTTGTTTCCATTGCAACAATAAGGACACTGGAAGAGGAATTGTCCCAAATACTTGGTGAAAAAGAAGAAGGCAAAGTAAGGTAAATATGATTTGATTGTTTTGGAGACTTGTTTAGTGAAGAATGATGATTAAGCTTGGATAATAGATTCAACTGCCACTAATCATGTTCATTCTTCATTTTAGGGAATTAGTTCCTGGCGAAAACTAAAGGTTGGAGAGATGACGATGCGTGTTGGAACTTGGTACGTCGTCTCAGCTGTGGTACTGAGAAGACTTCAAATCACTTTACAGAATAGATATATTTTTATTAGAAAATGTATTTATTGTTCCTGATTTAAAGAGGAAATCAATTTCTATAAAGTGTTTGATTGAACAACAATATTTTGTACATTTTTCTGTTAATAAAGTGTTTATTTATAAGAATGGTATAGAACTTTTTTCTACAAAGCTAGAAGATAATCTTTATGTGCTAAGACTCTTAGCAACTATAACCCTCTTAAATACTGAACTTTTTAAAATTGCAGTAATTCCCTCCCTCTCTAATTTTGTAGCTTTCTCACACTTTAGGACTCTGAAATTCGTCCTCAATTTCATTTTTTGAACAATTGATAGGCTCCCAATTTATAGAGGATTCAAACATGGAGTAAAAAAAGTAGCCAAGAATGCATGATTTTTCACATATGGAATACTGGTGCGACAACCTGTCCTATGCCTAACACTTCGCGTGCATCCCTTTACCGCAACGCAGTGCTATGCCACGATAGGACAAAGTTGCACTATCCTAGTGCAACGACACTTCTAGACAGCGCCACGGTGCTTTTCGTTGTGCTAGAAAACACCCCTCTCAGATATTTGCCCCGAGGGCAGCGCCAACCTAGCATCGAGCGTTGCTCTATTTTAGGGTTATTAAGCCTTTTGTTCTCTTTTCATCACTTTCTTTGATCCATTGCTCTATTTTGACTTTCTTGGGGGTATTTAAGTCCTTTTTATCTAATTTTGACTATGAATTCAAATCTTGAATATAAACCCTGGAAATCACTAGCAAATATATCAAATCTTATAAATTAAAAACCATTATAAATTTAAGACAAGTAATGCACATTTTGAGCTGCATTTCATATACATTGTGATCTCTTACATCTTTAAGCTTGTGGTTATTTTGACTTGCATTTGGGAATGGATTGGTGCTCTTTCCCAATGATGCATGCTTTAGCTATAGATTTTAGCTTGAACGTCACCCCCTTATTTTGTCTAGCTCTAATCGCCTAAGTAGTAAGGTTGAATCATGTATGTTTGAGGTATAGACTTTCCATTTATCATTCATGCATGCTCAATTTAATCAAAGAGAAACCAATTAGTTAACTTAGGAATCCAAGTTATTAACTGTTGCAATGGAACCCTTAATCTTAATGCAAATGTTTGAGTTTTATATGGATGCTATTGAACCCAATGGGAAAAAATATAAGCTATAGTTAAGGCACTTGCTTGACTTTTCCAACAAGCTATCAATTCGCTATGCAAACGTGTTAGTTGAGTTGAGTAGGTCGTTTTGTGCTTCACAATCAAATGTATGTTTAATTCTGAGATTTAATGACTAAATTACATTGGATCACCACCTGCTCCTAGACTAGATAGTCCAATTTAAGGTTACATTTACCTTTTATCCTTTATTTTCCATACTTTTCTCTATTTACACAAAATCTCCCCATTTACCGCTTTACTAAGAAATTGGCTTAGTGAAAAATATTTCGCACTCCCTTGTGGATTGACCTAGTTGATAGTATCGTAAAAGTACTATTTTTCCTAGCTTAATTTAGGCTCGTTCATGGATTTTACACGCTCATTCTATGATTTTGTAGATATTGAGCAACTAAAAGTTAGAATTAACTTTTGAAGCTGAAATGGGATGAAGATAAACTAAAGCGAAGCTCTAGAGCATGAACCATGAAGAGAGAAGAAAATGGATGAAATTGCCCTTTGCGCCAGGCGTAGTGGAGCTTACTCGGCACTACGCCTGGTGCCTCTTCTAGTAGTTGTAAAAATGGTGTAGTGCCATGGCACTCAAGACTTTGATGAACATACCTCGCACACGCATGGTAAAACATAATGTTGTGCCTCTCACCCCACCCCTTTATGCTTTGACAAGCATGGCCAGTGCTGTGGTGTTGTCTTTAAGCACCTTAGTGCCAAGCCTTTTTATATAAATTAGATTTTTAACAAATTAGGTCATTCGAAGTTCAAGTTTCCTGCCTTCAGCTCCAAATTCTCTGTATTTTCACTCCCAACATATATCCTTCCTTGTATTTTTAATTTTCTTCATATTGAAGCTCATCTTGCCACATTATGAATGGCTAAGGTAAGTCTTCTCTAGCTTAGGGTAGGATAAAATTCATTTTGACTTGGTTGTAAGACTTGTAATTTATGGTTTGCTACTGATTTTTTATGGATTCTTGATATATGTCATCTTCTATGATTAGAAATAACGTATGGCTTGATCAACCATTATATTTTCTTTGCTTTCATAAAGAAGAATACACCTAGTTGTGTTAATCTCAATAGGGCATAGATTAGAGCATGCTTGTATGTAAATTTTAGGTTGTTTAGGATGATGCTTTTGCTACATTTCATGATTAACAATCATTCAAGGATTACATCGTTAGTAATTAGGACTACCCAAGATTTCAAATGAACATGGCTAGATTATCTAGGCTTAATGCGGTGTTTAATTGATCAGTCCTTTATTGGATCCGATTAATTAAGTAAATGATTAGTTCAATAGGACATTAGTTTTGATCTCAAAGTCAAGCAAACGAGCCAAGACTAGAATTGAGCATGTAAATAATCCTTTGAATTCGATGAGCAACCAAGCAAATGAATGAATTTTAAATCCCTAAGCTAGGGTCTTTAATCGAAACAAATATGCCTTTTAAATTACACATTTTTAAATTATGCATTTACTTTCATGCCATTTAATTTCATTGCAATCAAAATAATTTCACAAACCACCTTGTTACCCATCGAGATCATCAATTAGCTTTAATATCTCAAGCTTCCCTTGTTGAGACAACCTGTTCTTACTAGCTTTCAAGCTCTTGAGAGTGGTTTATAAGTTTTATTTGTTTGGGGAATCGACAAGTATCGAACACGGGTCTTGCTATTGATACTATCTATTAGTTGAAGTTCTGGGTCGGTGATTATAAATGTATTTGATCGTAAGAACCCTATGATAGGTTCTTGCATTGACGCCATTGCTAGAGAAACATATTTAGTTCGTTTGCTTTTGCTTTTTTTTTTTTTTTTTGATAACTTGTAGAAATACAAATTATTGTTGAAATAAAAGTTATTGTTGCTTTTAAGTTAGAATAATCGACATTATTTGATCAAAAACATCTTAACATTAAGTGAAAATAGGGCAAAATATCTTCCTTGCGTTGAACAAGAGCAAACAAGATTTACATTATATTAAGCATTAATCTGTTGAAAATGTAGGAAATAAGTAAAAAAAAAAAAAAAAGCAAAGGAAGTGAAGTCCATGCATTGAAGTAGCATTGCGGTAGAGACCCAAGCAGCGAGCTAGATCACATGCAAGGAGGGGACTTACCGACAACACTAAGGTACGACGTGAAAAAGATGTCTGACACACCTACCATGGTACTTGAATGGTAGAGAATGTCCTCCATGTTCGCTTATATAAAGAGTGCCCTAAAAGAGAGAGAGGGATATGACACACGCAACATCATTGAAACTCATTGTTCACATATTAGGAGAATTCTAGAGGGTTGATCGAAAGAGAAAGGAATTGAGCTCGAGAGAGACTTCTTCCTCCCTTTAATCGCAACAATCAGATGCTAAGAAAAAGCACCTGCAAGCTCAAGTTGGGAGGAAGCTGAATATTGCCACTGGAGGCTTGGCTTATCACTCTTCATCCATCACTTTTCATCTATTTTCATTTCAACTTGTTATTCAAACATTTTATAGTTATTTTTTTTATTTTGTAATATATCATGAACTTCATCTTCTTCTTCTCCACTTTCATTTCTTATTTAATGGATTAAGGTGATTATATCATCATTCCACCAAATGTAACTTAGTTTTACGTTTATTTTGATTAATGTGTGTGTTTCTTATCTTGGTTCTATTTAGCTAATCGAATCAAGTAGTAGTAATTAACTGCCTAATAGGGTAAGTGATTGTGGACTTCATTAAGTAAGCAAAGTAGGTCGTAGTATCTTTAGAGATAAAGACAACCCTTCGTTCAAATAACTTAAAGCATGCATCGTTGAAATATGATAAATGTTGCTGATAACTTGTAGAAATACAAGTTATTGTCTTTCAAAAGTTGGAACATTGATTCTTAATGATGAAAATATATTTGTCTTAAAGGAAAATGCATGGAATTCTTCAAACACCACTAGCCTTTACAAAAGCATACTTTTTGATAAAACTGCTTCACTAACACATTATATCGCAGGATTTCAAGAAAATTCGCTAAATGTCGCAGGCTAAGCTAAGGCAAAGGCATGCGTCCAAAGTTGCCCAACACAGAGAAGATACATTGGTTCGTGCTGTTCCTGTCAAATCACCACTTGCAAATATGGGTTTCTGACTGTCAGTGTCTGAAAAGCAGCTGAACTGGCAGACGGCTGGGCATGGAAATTAATGTTTTCCTATCACAAGTTGTTGAGAAAAACGCCTATAAATAAGAAGACTTACAACCAAAGAAAGGAGGAATTTTCTGAGAGAGACCATAGAACTTAGATCATAGTTACTTTGCTGCTGCAAGAGGAACATATGAGGGAAAAAACCATTGTCATCGTTGATCAAAGAGAATTGTTGAAGACCAAACTCGAAAGAGAATTCTTCTTCATTTATCACCAAGTTGGTTGTACACGCACTTGGATCAAGCCAAAGAGGACAAGAGATTGAACTCTGTGACTTGATTCTTTCATTTTCTCACTTCATTTCCATTTTCTATTTAATGCGATTAAGTGTTATTATTGTAAAGACAATTTCATTATTTATGCAATCTTGCATTTGATCCATCACTTTTGTCTATGCTTACATTCTATTGTGTGATCGACGTGTTTATGAATTTTTGCATGCTTAATGTCCAAGCTTTAATCATTTTGATCATCTGGTTGAAGTTATAACTCAATTAAAACTATTCGAGAGAAAAGGATAACTAGAAATGTATTGAGTCAGAACATACAGCAGATTTAGAGATAAAAATACTTGTGCTTCACTACTTTATGTAATCAATGCATGCACTCTAGAAAGAGGAGCATATGTGGAATTCACATTGAGAATTTTTTAATAATAAGATCAAAGAAACAGAAACCTAACACATCTACATACATTATGTTTATAAACAAGCATCCCTGTCATCTTCATTTTTACCCATACTCTTGCACACGTGTTCATTTTACTTGGGATCAATGCATTGTTGGGGTTGATGCCTTAAATCTCGTAAGGTTCTGTAGTTTGTAAACACTTGTATGAAAAAATATTTTGTGATTTATAATATATGATATTTTATTCACATTGTCTATGAAATATTTGATATTTTAGTTGCATTAACCACAAACCAATAAACTAAGATCCATGGTTATCGCTATAACTTAAACATGTATGTGGAGACATAAAAGTTGATCGTATTTTAAGTGATAACCTAAATGGTCTGTAGTATATGGATAAAGCTGGATACCTTATCTTGGTGAGACTTCGAGTATGGCCCGATTTGTAGGTGTTACAATGTTGTAAAGTGTTACAAATGATCTGATCCCGATCATTCATGTATTAGACACGCGAGTGGGAATATTCTATACAAAGAAGTTTGTATAAGACCGGACCATGAAATGTTTAGTCTTGTTATATAACACCGTTCATAATTGAGACTTAATCCTGAGTGAGTTGTGAACTCCTACCTATGAGGGTAGTTCTTTGATTTGCATGGGTGAGAGTGGCCAGATCGTCAACTTAACAAGCCTACCATTTTGGAGATTCGTCTAATTGGGGAGCTAGAAACTCAACTACACAAGATGGAATTCACTCCTTTCCCGAAGTAGGGGTAAGTAGATAAATGGCTCCTTTAAGGGTTGATTTTGGGGTTTGAACAATGTGGCACCACACCTTCTGTTGGCCCGAGAGGGGTTTAGTCGTAGTGGGACTATGACTTATTGTTTATTAGAGGAATCAATGGTACTTAAAGAGTTAGATGTAACTCCAGGGACAAAATGGTAATTCGGCGCAACTGTACTTACGAGCGATTTGTGAAGGGTCATCGTACTGTTGATTAGTTATATCCAATAGACACAGAAATATATCTGTAGTGCGAAGAGTGTAGTTGTAAGTCTTTAGTGGAGTGCCCGACAGTTAACGGATGGTGGATAATGTGATTAAAGAGTTTGGTCAGTTATTCACGTATTATTAGAGCTTCAAGCTACAGGTCCATAAGATCCCCTTGGTAACTCAATGGATTAAACTTGAGAATCAGTTTTTGGGTTAATTTGAATTAATAAGAGGGAATTTGATTATATATGATATAATTGATATAATGTATTTGATACATTATTGTTTGATTTGAGGAACTAATATTTGAATATGATTCAAATATAATTTCTATGAATTAGAGTCATAGTTATTAAATTTAATATAAATATGATTTATATTAAATGCCATAAAATAAAGAAAAAGAATTATGGTTTATATATTGTATATGATGCAATATTAAAACTTTAAGTTATAAATATAATATGATAAGTTAGCTATCATATTTATTTATATTTATTAATTATTTGATAATAAAAAATATTTTTCACAATAACTACCCTTAGTAGGTAGTTGCACGGTTTTATGGCAATTTTGTGATAAAATGAAATTTGATTTCGAAATCTTACACGATTGATATTATTAACTATCGAGTGACTACACGATAGCAACGAGAGACTATACGATAATGTTCTTATCTAACCGACCGAGTATCGAGCCTATGCGATAAACTTCATCTTCTACACGACTGTGTCATGGTTTATTCGATCGTATCCTCCTTCACTCTAAATCTTCCCTCAAATCAAAATAAGCCAGAGCCCACCACTCCTGGATTCTCAAACCAAAATACCAAGGTGGTTGTGTCCGATTTGCTCGAGGATCGATTTGCTACTCGTTGCTACTTAAGGGAGATCGAGTTCTTACTTGTTGCATTCATGTTTGATCGAGGATTATCTTGTAGAAGTGTTCTTCAAAGGTATTGCCTTTTTATCCTTTGTATTTAATTCAAAGCAGGTTGTAATTTAGTTTATAATGCATAATCTGTTCTGTATGATTGTAAACGCATGAGTTCTTTCACAATAGAGTTTGGACGATCTATTTTTGCTCATAGGTCCTCTGTAATTAGAGTTCCTTCGATTGGTATCAAAGCCAAGTTGTTCTAATTTCCAAATTCTATTGTTGTATTGAATGTCGTTTACAGTCTTTGTGGGTTTTTAACATTCTGCAATGTGTTTAAGTGTTAAGTATTTTGTGGATGTTGTTGATTGATAATTTTGGGATAATTGTCTCTGTTTAAAGCTTTCCTTTACTTTTACAAAAGTTAATTTGTAAGGGCCCCTGCATTTTTGGGCATATTAAGTTGCATTCGAGTCTGTATTCCTTTAAGTTTTTGAGTTGTTCGTGAAGAAGTTTCAGACGCAAGGAGTTGCTGTTCTCTTCGAGGTAGAAGACAAATCGATGGTCGCATCGTGTAGCTCAAACTATACGATCGTTTAGATTTGGCTATGAGATCATATAGAAATGTTCTACTTGATCATGTAGTATTTGCTAAACGATCGCATAGTTAATGCTACGCGATCAAGTAAAGAGTTTATTCGATCGTGTTGCGTTGGCTACATGATCGAGTAGACGCTTGGGGGTAAACGATCGCAAATTATTTGATACTCGATGCAAGATATGCGCGTTAAACAATCATGTAGGCTATCATGCTCATCGCATAGTTAGTAGCTACACGATCACTTGGTAGATGATACTTGACGCTTGCTACTCGATCTTGTAGACTATCATGCTCATCACATAGTCATTAGCTACACGATCACATGGCATGCATTACTGAAGCACGCTACACGATCGCGTGGACTTTCATGCTCATCGCTTAGTCCTTAGCCAACGATCATCGCTACACGATTGTTTATACTCGATGTGCGTTACTCGACGATCAGAAGGATTTACTACATGAACAAGTGACGAGGCTTCAAGTGGGCGGTTCAAGACCCGATTCACCTATTCGAACTGGTTGACTCGATTCTTTTGTAATAGTTTAGCTTTTATTTTCGGTTTTTTAGACAAGTTATCTCGGTTCATCAACTTTTATTAAATGTATATGTGATATATGTTCAAATTATATGATATAATGTATGTCACATAGTTTTAAAACTCACCATAGATTATGCATTTAATTTATGCATCATCTTTATATTATAAATGTTATAATATAATAGTTTTCATGATTAAATTACCTTAAAGCATGCTCATGCATCATATAATATAGGAATTATAACATATGCATGCATTAAAGCATATCCATGCATCATTTATATTATAGTATGCTCGAGTTCTTGCTCGTTGCATTCATGTTCGATCGAGGATTATGTTGAAGAAGTGTTCTTCAAAGGTATTGTCTCTTTATCCTCTGTATTTAATTCAAAGCATGTTGTAATTTAGTTATAATGCATAATCTGTTCTGTATGACTGTAAACGCATGAGTTCTTTCACAATGGAGTTTGGACGATCCACTTCCGCTCATAGGTCCTTTGTAATTAGAGTTCCTTCACGCATACCCCTAGCATTTAGCACCACTCATTCATAAAGCCCTGTGTTTCACTTGAACTCTTGTGTCCTCTTGTATGCATGCAGTAAAATTTGTATAGATAAACTTCTCTCACATTTATCTAGAACTTTTCTGCAACTGCCACAACACAAGGCCTACGTTAGTCTAGCATAACTCCCTATGTTCGAACCTGGACTTACTAGAAACCTGAATTAGATTTATACTTGGATTTGATTCAGGAAAAGCTTGTACGCATTATAGAAAGTGTAACACAACACATCAACGCCTCATCCAATCTTCTCACTTAGAGAAATGATTCATCATTCATCTTCATTCACCCTAATCTTGCTTTACATCTTTATTTTAATACACTTCTAGCACATATCACGAAGAAAAAACCAACTTTTGGCACCGTTGCCGGGGATTTTAGCAACAAGGCTAACCAGAATTTTGCTTTTGTGTCTCTTATAGAAAAACTTACAGCTGAGGGAGTATTACAAGTTAAGTCTAAGCTTGTAAGCATTTTATGAGCAGGGAAAACACTCATGAGCTCCTATACGACCTTGAAGTTGAAAGGACCTTTAGACTAAGGAACCGATCGAATCACCGTCGAAGGTTAAGGCAACAACTAAGTTAACAACAATAAAGACAACAACAACAAATGGCGGATGATCAGATAAACTAGAACTTAGCTCAGCAATTAGCCAATGCTGCCCAAAACCCAATCCTAATGGTGACTAACAGTACACGTTCAATGCAAGAGTATGCGTTGTATGTGTTGTATGACTTTTTTCCAGGGATCATATATCCAACGCCTGACGGGACGAGAATTGAGATGAAGTCTGTAATGCTTCAGATGCTTCAAACAACAGGTCAGTTTGGAGACATCCGTGGTAAAGATCCACATGCCCATATGAAATGCTTCTTAGAAACATGCAACTCATTTGTGATTCCTAGAATCACACCGGAAACCATCAAACTCTCTTTATTTCCCTACTATCTTTGCGATGATGTTAAGCAATGGGCAAGTTCCTTGGAACCCGGCGAGATAACAACGTGGGAAAAGTTAGTAGAAAAGTTCATGCAAAAATACTTCCCTCCCATGCAAGGAGGCGTAGAGAGATTATGAACTTTGAACAAGGAAAATTTGAGACCTTGAGTGCTGCATGGGAACGATTCAAGGGATTTCAAGAACTGCCTTAACCACGGACGACCTTTAACTATTAAAATGGAAACTTTTTATGGGGGACTGAATAGAGCTTCTCAGATGGCAGTTGACGTAGCTGCAACTGGCGGCATAATGGATAAGTCATATAATAAAGCTAAAGAGATCTTAGATCGCATTATCAAGCACAATATAGAATTTGTGGATGATACTTATGACGTTGTAATAGATAATAGGAGGCGTTCTCAGAATATAAATAATATTGATTTAAACATAATAGTCACACTTTCTTCACAAGTGGTTGCAATGAAAAACCTATTGCAGACTCTATCACTAGGAAATGCAACTTGCACTCAAAAGGTGCACCGAGTGGACACATTTATGCAGTTGATGGCTAGCTGTGTGGGCTGTGGAGAACCTCACTCTTATAATGACTGCCCTTAAAACCCACAGTTAGTCTGTTTTATAAAAAATAACCCATTCTCAAACACATACAACTCTGAATGAAAAAACCATCCAAATTTTTTTTGGGGAGGTCACCAGCAAGAACAATAGCACCCGAGGATGAACCAACAACATAGGTAGGGACTGCTGCCTGGATTTCAATTGCCATAGCAGCCTCAGCATCAATCCTTCAATAGAGGTGTTCAGGCATCGAGTTCAACATCTCCACTTGAAAATGTCTTGAAGGAGTACATAGCCCAGAATGACGTGTTGCTAAAAAGTCAAGCATCGTCAATCAGGAATTTGGAGATGCAAGTAGAACAAATTGCTAGCGAACTGAAGAACTGGCCACAAGTAGTACTGTCTAGCAACACGATGATTCCAGGAAGTAATAATGGAAAGAAGCAATGGCACATGGTGACATCGTGAAGTGGTAGACCTCTAGTTGAGAAAAAGATGAACCCAAGAAATGACAACAACCTTTCAGCATATGAGAACAAAACACTAAGGCATTTGAAGAACAAGAAGAAATAATACTTGGTTCTATAAGTCATTCCCACCCAAGCACGTCTAACGTAGGGGCATCTGTGGTGCAACTAAGTGCACCATTCCCCAGACACCTGGAAAAGAAGAATGACGAGCAACAATTCAAACATTTCCTTGAAATCCTCAGACAATTGCACATTAACATTCCTCTTATATAAGCCTTGGAACAAATGGCAAAGTGTGTAAAATTCTTGAAGGATGTTTTAACAAAGAAAGAAAAGCCGGTGAGTTGGAAGTGTAGCACTGATGTAGGAATGCAATGCGTTGATCAATAACAATATTCCTTAGAAGCAGAAGGATCTAAGCAACTTTACTGTCCGTTGTTCAATTGGAGGGATAGATGTAGGGTATGCGTTGGGCGACCATGGATTTGTAAATATTTTCAAGGTTTCTCGTTATGATTTGATCTGTTATGTTTAAAGGATTATTTGATGAAGTATGTATGAAAAGTCTATTAAAGTATTTTAAGATCTAGTTATTAAATTGGTCTTGCTTATAAATGTATTTCAAAAGTACTTCAAATAAAATCCCTATGTTGGTATAAAAGTACTTCCTTGCTCATTTTTTTTCTTTTTTTCCACCCCCTCCAAGGTAGCAGTAGAGTTTCTAGGGTGCTTGTCTACTAGAGTCTAGTCTACCCCTGCATTCGTAGTATTTTATATGCCAAGTATTAAGTGTACTGTAGTTTCCAGGCTGGCATGTATTCATTAACATCAATAGATGTGGTATTAGAGCCCTGGTGTGTAAACTAAGTTTGCATTTGGAAGTGTGTATGAGTTGTTTTGTGTATAAAGCAAGGTTTGTTGGTTTTAATATTGTAAGTTTAATGCATATTTCTTGATATAAAGACAAGCAAGTCAAGTTGGACAGTAGTTGTCATAAGAGGGTTGACATTTGCTGTCCTCACATCTCCTCTTAGATTCAGAGGGTAATCTAGGATAGTGTGTGACAAAAAAAAAATTATATTAGAAATAGCAATTTCTTTATAAAAACGATCTGCACTAGAATTAAGGATATAATATGTATATAGTTAAAATTGAAAAGTAAAATGGAAATGTAAATATTCTCCTAAGTTTTCCCTCCTTGTGTATTGTATAGATTTTGTCTATACTATTGGGACCACGAATCTATTAATTTCTTTTTATTTGGAAAAAATTAATAAATGAGACAATCACAAAATGTGATCACCTCTTAATTAATAATAATTGGATATCGATTCAAAATTTTGTTCCCCCTTTAATAACCACTAGATAAATTGTGAAAAAAAAAAAGCTTCTCGACAAAAATGTCAAATAATATTGTTTTTTCTCTTATACATCCAACAATGTGGAGCTCTCTATCGCATTGTGCAACATTTTGGAATAATCTTCACTAAAATTAACGGAATAAGTAAACAAGTATTTTGCTCTTTCAAAATAAATTTACACATCTTAATATTATAATTTATGACTATACTCTTTTTATATATAATTATGATAGCACCTAAAATGTGTCATCTAACTTAGGTTAATTCGTATTTGTCACGTGGTTGATGTATTTATGATTTTGTATATATCGAGCATGAAAGAGATAAATTTGAGTGTTTAGACGAAAATCATGCTTAGGCTGAACATGTGGAGCCAAAACAGAGCGTTTAAGATAAAACAAAGATTAAGTGACAATTTTACTCTTGAAGAACTAAGGCGATAGTGTTCGTGGGTGACACTCTATATAGTATCACCACAAGGTAGCAATGTCGTCTCAATTTTGAAAAATGTTAAATTAATTATGGAAAGGTCAGGGGGTCGTGACGGTATGTGAAGATTTGTATGGACTAAGAGGTTCCAACTTAAGTTAGAGGAATTTCTAATTGTAATCATTCTGAGACTTGTTATGAACTAAGTGTTTCCTTATTATCTATAGATGTTCATCTTACTTTATTTTTATGATGGTGTTTCTTTGTGAATGTCTGACAAACTAGATAAAGTTGCATGATTTATTGCTATAGGTTAAATCTTAATCTACAATTGTTGAGATCCTTAATCGCTTGATAGCATGTTAAGTATTACTGGTGAAATTGTTTGGTTACTATTCATTTAGTGATATCGATGCAAGCAAGTGCACATGGTCAAGTTATACTAAAATAAAACAACATGAAAGGTCGAGTATCCTCTTCAGGGATCAAATTGAAAGTTATTGTTTATCTATCTCAGAATCGTGTCAATTTTAGCTAAGGAATCAAAACTAGATGATGGAGTTGAATAAAAGTAATTAAAGATGGAAAATAATTAAAAGTTAAAATTCAAGAGATAAAAATATCCTAGGGTGTCGATTTCATTTATTACGTCATAAATCATAAAAAGGTTCTATGGAAACTTGTGAAATTGAGATGTTTAAGTCTAGAGACTAAGCTTCGGTCTATTCATTAAACAATAAACTTTTCTCATGTAATCTTATTTGATGATTAATTTATTGAAACCAAAGTAAGAAGCATGACATTAAGACTTGTCAAAATCGACTTTCATTATCAACCTAACTATTTGCATGAAGGATTAGATAATGATTCAACACTATATTTCCAATCAAATATGCAATCTCTCAACTGAGCATTCAACCTAGAATACGTCTATCATCAATCGATTTAATAAAGCAAAATAATATTGAAAAACATTCAACAACACAATTTTCCATAAAATTCAATGTACATTAATTCAAATTCATAATAAAACTCATCAACACCCTAGAACCCAAAGGTCTAGCCACTCATAGTTTACCTTCATACAAATTCAACAACATCATAAAGTAAAGAGAAGAAAATGAATAAGAAAACTCTATTATCGTAGTGCTCTCCCGTCTTTGGATTCCACCAACGTCGTCTCCGTAAGCACCTTGAGATCTCGAATGGCCTCCAAATTAATTCCCTCACACTCTCTAATTTATTTTGTAGGTTTGTCTCACGTTTAGGGCTTTTAATTTCGTGCTTAAGGCTATTGGAGAACCCTGCAATTTATAGAAAATCGCTTGCTTAATCATCAAGAATTTACTAAAAATACAAAATTTCAAAATAGGAAAGTTGGCGCGCACAGCACTGTGGTATAGTACCACAATGCTCTCCGCTTTTGGGCATTCCCCACGTGAACCCCTGTTGCAGTGCAGTGCTGCGCTTTGATACACTGTGCTATTGCATAGTGCCGTGATGCTCTCTAATATGCCAAAATTCTTGTACTCCGGAAAAAGCGTCGAGGGCAACGTCCTCCTAGCGTCGCTGTGCTACCCTATTTTAAGACCATTTGGGATATTCTTCACTTCTTCTTGTCATTTTCGTTCAGTTTGGTTCTTTGGATTTTCAATACACATTTTCTTCGCAAATCCTTGAAAAACACCAAGAAACCATTATATCCAATAAAAATGACTCTAAATAAGAGACAATAATGCACATTTTAAGTACGTTTCAATACACATTTTATTTCACTTAGTTGAATATCGTATTATTTTACTTATGAGTCATTACCTGCTTGTCATGCATGTTATTTTTATCTTAGAACTTAGTACAATTTTGATAAAGTTGCTATGCATTATAGCTAGATGTGTTGATCGATTTCTTATTCTACACCTCAATTTAACATTACGAAATGTGCTGGCTAAACAAGTTTAATAATTGAAATATATTTGCATGTGTTCGATAATCGAGTAAACAAGTAGGTACCTTGAAAACCTAAGCTAGACTCATTCGATTTAGGATCTTGTTTCAATTCTTACTATTTAATTTTCTTGTCTTTTAGTTTTATCGCAAAACAAATAAACAATCCCCCAACCATTTGGTTACATTATGGAACTTGAACATTGATTAGAAAAAAACACATACCACATTGTGGTTTGACTTGGTCTTACTCTGAATACTACCTAGTAGTTGAAGTTCTTGATTAGTTTTATAAATTTATTTAGTTGGCTAGAATTCTCGACAAATTCTCTCAACCAATTTGTCAGGTTTAAAATGTCCAAGTCTTAATTTTACAAAAATATCTTTATCGATGGATATTTCTTGAAATATAAAGAATTTAAATTAGTAAATAAATATTCTATTCTTTTTCAACATGTTAAAATGTTTTTATTTTTGTATGTTTTGTAATTTTTTTCTTTGCAATATATAAGAATGTCGATTCGTCTCTTATATCGTTGTTGAATTCACAGAAAAGTGGAAATATGGATGAACATGTTGACATGTAAAAAAAGAAAAGACAGTATACAAGCAAAATATTAAAAATATTGATTTATTATTAACATCAAAATCGAGCTTTCCATAGATGCATCGATTTTGATATTCATTTAGCCAACCACGTATAACAATAATCATACTTTTTGGTGCGATAGTTGAACATACAGATACCTTGTTCACCCACAATCCACAAACATAGAGTTTCATTGCAATGCATTCTATCTCTTGAATCCTTGTAGATATCAAAGTAATGTAACCTACCGGGCCATTGGAATGTACAATAAAATAAGGTAGAACCCCAGAAGTTTGGTCGAAAAGTAAAGGCATAACTAATCAAATGTGGGAGCTGGTGGACTCCCAAATCATCATCGCCAGATTTGCAATGAACAGTGAGTAGATTATTTTTACCTTTTAAAACATTTGTTATGTTGACCGTAACTGGATCAGATTTGAAGATATTTCCTTCGATTGTGAATGGTGTAGCAAAAAACAACGATACCAATAGAGATAATGCAAGGGTTGAAAATGAACTCATTTTATCAAAATAGTAAGAGAATTGAGAGACTTATTCCTCGTTCACTTTGATTGCTTCAAAAAGCAAATTTCTAAATAGGTCTTTTATAGTATTTACATAAAGTCCTCACAACTCACACTGCAAAAACTATGGGGTTTTGTTATAACATTTTGACAACGCTTTACTTTTTATAGCCTTTAGTTTTAAATTTAGTTTTTTTCTTATTACATTATTGCATTTGGTTTTTTTTTTTTTTTTTTTTCCTTTTTGTGAGCATTATAGCATTTACTTAAATATTATAAAAACTTCGACTTTTATAGCAATTGGTAAAAATGCTATAAAATGCTCGACTAATTATAGTATTTTATCAATGCTTTAAAGACAAACTTTTAATAGCACATCATGCTTGGTAAAATGTAAGATTCAATTTTTTCTACATTCCAATAAATCTTTCTATTAGATGATATGATATTATATTTATCTTCACCCATCAATTTAAGCTTTTGAGCCAATCCTTAATTTAATCCTTTCAAATTCCATATATGTTACCTTCATTGATAATTATTAAATAATATTTACTACAAAATTTTAATGACAAGCTTTATAAATATATATATATATATATAAAAGAAGGAAAATAAACATCAAAATGTCGGACAAAGCAATTTTTGCAACATAATCATGAATAGGGAACGAATCTATGAAGGGGTCAAGGACACGTACCTTCACATCGGGTTGTTTTACATATATGTATTATTTTTTATTAATATAAAAAATATATATTTATATGTATAATATATTATAAGGCACGCCTAAGGCTTATATAACTAGGTTGCTTAAGGGTCAGGTGGTGATACTTTAAAGCTGGCTATCGGTGTTTGCGCCTTCTTGAAGGCAGTTGGTTTTTTTTCTTTTTCTCCCTTCTTTATTTTAACCAATTTTTGTTGCTGAAAATTATATTTATATATATAATGGTTTAGAAAAACATAATTTCATTCTTATTCTCTCTCACATATGTGCTCATGTTTATATACAAATATTATTAAAATTTTAGACTCGTTTGGTAATTATTTAATTATTAATTTTTAATTTTTGAAAATTAAGACATATAAACATCATTTTTTACCTATAAATTTTTTTTTCTTTGTTATGTACTTACCATTAGTTTAAAAGAAAAATACTTGAGTGTAGCCTTGGCTATATCGATCTCCATGTATCCCACTTAAATATATACCATATGGCAAAAAAAAAAAAAGTTTTTTTTTTCAATTAAGTTATTATTTTATTTCCGTGTGATAAATGATGAGCTACATGAAGATGGGGATAGCCAAGGCTATACCCAAGTATCACTCATTTCAAACTTACATTCAAGTTAGTACAAGTTTAATTCTTAGTTTTTAAAATTATGACTAATAAATATCTAAACTTTCAACTTTAACTCTAATAAGTATCTTAAAAATGTCCAATAGATATATAAACTTACAATTTAGTATCTAAAAATCACATAAATTATTTAAGATGCTCAAACAATTAAATGTTGTATTAGACAAAAGATAATACTTTTGTTTCTAATTGAACCTCAAGTTTTCACTTTTGTAGTCAACAAGTACATTTTTTTTTAAAAAAAAATGCTAGGTACTACATGTTAACGATCTAGTTTATATTTTTTGATGTTCGAGAACTATACATGACAAATTTAGATCTTAATTTGGCTAAAATTTAACTTTATATGAAAATTGTGTCTGTAACATGAAATTATGGATTTGTCACTATTTGTATGTTAGTTAGTTATGCTCATTTTGACAATATTATATGATTTGAATATTATATCGATGTATCTAAAATTATATTTATATGAACTAATCGCGCCTTTACATAAAATCCTGGATTTGCCACTAATCACGAGTAGACCACGACCTCGAGTTCATTCAAACCAAAAGAAATATAGGTCTTAAGTCTTGTTTGACTAGGATTTTATTTTTAATATTTTTATTTTGTTTATCTACTCTCTATTTCTTTTATAAAATTTTCACAATCGTTAATGAAAGATTTTAGTTTTTAGTCTAATTTCAAAAATAAAAATGAATTTTTAAAACTAGAATAGTTTTGATTTTTGATTTTTTTTTTTTTTGAAATTGAACTAAAAATTTAAGTCCCGTTTGGTAACCATTTTTTATTTTTTATTTTTTTGAAAATTAAGTCTATTTTTCCTCCATTTTTAATAATAATTTGGATATTTCTTCAGTACAATAGTTGAATTTTTAGTAAATTTGACTTGATTTTTTTAATTATTGGTAAAAAGTAGATAATAAAGGAAGAAAATTGGAAATAATGTCTATAAATTTAGTTTTCAAATATAAAAAAAATCAAATGATTACCAAGGAGATATAAATGTTTGCTAGTCAAAAATAAAACCATAAAGAAATATGGGAGATGATGATTGTAAATGATAGAGATGGAAAGAAACAATCTACAAATTATATAGAATGAAAATTATATAATAATCAATGAAAAAGAAAAGTTAAATCATGAAAAAGGAAGAAAAATGAGATTAAAAAAGAGAAAAAAAGAGGTAATTTATTTCAAATGATAAAACTACTAAAAAAGAAAAGTTAAATCATAATCTATTCACCATAGACTGTAATAGACAATACAATAGACTTGTTAGACTATTTCAAGATGTATCGTAAATTAAATTTTGTACAATGCATCCACCAACTGGCCAACAGCCAACAACCAACAACATCACTTGAGAAGACAATATTTTATAGTTTGGACATGCTGCAGAATAAAAAATCAAAACATCATTGATATATTGATCATATCATTAACATACCGGTAATATCCATAAAGTTTTCTATATTTCAGCAATTTTCTGTAAAAACAATCTTACCCATTGATTTCTCTATTGGTATCTCGGTTTTGGGGATATTTCTAAGATATTTCAAAAAAATTTCATCCTTTAAAGGGAAAATTTCGTATATTACGACAATATGGATAATTTTTCATACTAAAAAGGTGAAACCCACTAATATTAATGTAGGGTCTACAAAATTTTATAAAGACAAATTTATAGTGTGGACAAGGAGATATAGTATTCCCGTAATATTGAAAATAATTCTCCACTTTCAGTAGAGAAGAACAACTTCTTGGATATCAAAATAAAGCCTTAACTATCATGGACTTTCGATAATTATAAGACTAATAGTTTGGCTAGGGACCACGCTTACAACCAACTCCAAATTTACAAAATTAGAAGGAAGAGAGTCTGAAAGTGATTTCATATGAAGTTTGATTGGAAATGGAAAGAGAAATAAATGCAACTCTTTCTTTTATTTACTTCATTGTAATTTGTACAAAGTTTTAGTAGTCAAAACTTCGTCTCTATTTGTCTTTACTTTGTTATATATAGTTTATGAAATTAAACTTGTTCATGCTTTAGATTCACTACAATAAAAACATGTTCTCATGACTAAAAAATGTCAAAAAATGTCATAAGCACTTTTCATGACTTTTTTTTAGTCCTTGAATCCACCATCAAGGAAAGTATATGGATGACACATAAAAAATCGGTTATTATTGGTTGTTTCGTGATATTTCAATTCACTCAACAATAAATATCTATTGACATTTATTACCCATCATGGTAACATTTTCTATGACACTTCTCATTGTCAATAAATGGCTAAAAAGTTGATTTTTTCTGTCAATTAAACATATACCTTGACATTGAAAATTCGTCACAAAAACATCAATATTGACACATTTATAGTGTCAATAATGTCTTAATTGTGACATTATCTAAACATCATTGTTCCAACGTCATACAACTACATCTCATAACATTTATAACATGTGAAAACAAATTTGTTTTTAATGATAGATAACTATTTATTTCATACCTATTACTGCACCTATAATTTCTCTAATTTTGACACAAAAATGTACACAAACATAAATATGAACTTTTATATATAACAATAGAGTTTGTAATGTTAATACAATGAAATTTATACAACAAAACTAGTAATAAAACTCTTGTTAAGTTATTTACAAATCAAGTAACTACAACTAAAGTGTTGGTATTATCACAAAGAAAAAAAAACATATATAATTATTGCTAGGTGGGTTTCCTTGATTCAATGGATTCATGCAAAGATCTAAGTAAACAAAACATTCATTTTAGAATTTGACTCAATACATCGATTTCAACAATAATAACAATATACATAAGTTGTTTACAAAGAAACTAAATACAACTAAGTGTTAGCACTATCCTAACAAAAAATACACATATAAATAACTTACTAGTTTCTCTACTTCGATGTGTTTGTCAAATTCTTAGTAAAAAAAAAAATTAATAATATTCATCTTAGAACTCAACTTAATACATCAATGTCAACAATTATAACAATATTCATAAGTTATACCATTTTAATGTGTGCAATCTTTCCAATTTATTTACATAAAAAGGTATAATATTTAAAATATTGATGTCATTATATTTTTCATTTTCTAACAATCTAACAAAAGTCTGATTCCTGTCACATAGTCAAATATAATACTTATAGCACATAGTACAAAAAAAAACATTGTTCGTGTTCAAAAGATATGTTTTGATCTTGACAAGAGCCTTAAAACTCGTTCGAACACGCTGAAACAATTTCAAACTATATACAAAGTGTTGAAGACTTAATTACAAATCTTAATCTACAAAGAGTTTTAGAGGGGGAAGGGTAAACTCCGTTTTTTCTCGGCAAAGTACAATGAAAGTTAATAAAAAGTCAAAATTATTAAATTCATAATAGTTCCCATGGCTTACATACATAATCCCAAAACAAATCACATGAAAATATGCATCAATAGATATGTAATTTAAATATTTTAGTTGACAAGCTAAAACATTTTCAAATGAAACTTTTTAGTAGTGCCACTTACCTCGAGAATGAGACGACTAGCAAGTTATCTTCTTCCTTGGATTAGAGTAATCTTGGATCAAACCCTTAATATAAATCATAATCAAACTTAACTCCAATCTTTAGGGCTTAATTACAAACATAAAACTCACTTCAAATGTATAACAATAATAGTTACCAAATATTCGAAACTACCTCCAACCATCCAAACCAACCCGATCCTAAGCCAAAAGTCAAAATATTAACAATTTGAATCCAACTTTCAACGCAATTAACAATTTATATGGGTTTAGAACTTAAATAAACAAAATCAAGAGCATACGTACACAAGATGAATTTCACCATTTAGAATTTAAATCTATTAAAGTAGATCAATACCAACAACTATTTAAAAGAGATTCTCATCATTATCAAAGGAACATGTCTACCAAAATAAATTAATGTCAACCAACATTCGAAAAACATTTTCATCATATGCAAAATACTCCAACTTCAAAACTTCTTTCTTGAACCTACTCATTTCATGAAACATTGCTCTCAAATTATAAACATAATAGATCAAGAATAAACATATACCTTAAAATATAATCACAAAATAGAAAAGTTAGAACATAACAAAGAGCATGATTTTATAACTCAGAATATTACCAGAGTCCAACAGTCTAGAAGTCATTGATATATAAAAAAAACAAGACGATTGAAATGATCCTTGGCCGAAACCTATAAATAATTATGTACACTTCAAAGAAAATCAAAGTCTCAAAATGTATTTAATGTTCCAAGAGACTTCACATACTAGAAAGTGCATAAGTATCATTTTAATCCTAAAAGTGCTTAAAATGATAATTTAACTCTCAAAACTACCTAAAAAGTGCATAAACAATACTTAAATAAATTGTATTAGCAAATGAAAATTTAATCCATTGTTTTACCATAGAGTAAATTTAGAGTAGTCTCAGATTAAGACCCCTAACCTCAAACGTAAATAAATTTAACTTCAAACTTTAGGGCCTCAAATTAGAAGACAATTTAACTTATAAAAACTCATAATCACTTATCCAACACGTGGTTTGATCCAAAACCACTTCAAAACTTCAATCAAGCAACTCAACCAAAAATCTTGTCGAAATTAACTTCCAATTCTGATTGACAGTAGTGTTAAACCTTCAAATCCAACTTCCTACGCCACAATTAAATCAATAAATAAGCCATCATTTAGTGGGTATCAAAAAATGATCAATAAAGACTCCAAAACTTATCAAAAGTTTGTTAAAATCACCTTAACTTCGTTGGACAACACATTAACGGCCTACTAAACTCGAATCTACCATCCAACCTCAGGAGTAATTTGAATTTAGGTCAAATTTTTGACCCAAAGAAAATTACCAAATAAAGCCAAATATCTTGTTCTGTGATGTTCCAAACTACTCAACAATGGAGCTCGGAAGGTGGAATCGAGTTGCGTGATGTTCCAAATTACTCAACAGTGGAGCTTGAAAGGTGGAATCGAGTGGGCAACTCAAATCAAACACACAAACTCTCAAGAAGCCAATTAAACAAGCAATCCCTATGGATCTAGAGGTTTTCGACGATGGCAACACACTGGGTAACGGTGAAGACATCACTGTTTGAGGGATTTTGGCGATGACACTTGACCAGATATGAGATGGTCATCTAAACAGCGGCGGGCTGAAAGCTACCGTGCGTGGGTTAGAGAGAGAACAAAGCTGATCAGCGACGCGACGATAGTGGCAGCGACGACAAGCTGGATCAATAAAGTCAATCACAATAAATTTTTTTCTTAATTGCATTTTAATGACAATTCATACAAGTCATAGATTAATATACTAAATAACAGTCATAAAAGTCTAAAAACTCCACAAAAATTTTAGTTTCCTACCAAAAGTGTTCTTTTTTTTTTTTTTATTTAATTTTTTTTACAATTTAATGATTTTGAAAGGGTGTCACTATTTAATCACCATTAATTATAGTCATTAATTATTGACACAAGAAAACTAGTAATCACAAGGTATGAAATTTTATAGGATTTGAAAGGTTTCATAACCCAAAAGTTTTTGTAACTTATTAATCTCCTACAATATATATATATAGTCATCTTTCAACTTTTTTCCTACTGCAAAATTTCTCTCTTTTTTTTTTTTAATTTGTTTTTCTTTATCTTTTAATTCCTTCTTGAAACTCTTAGATTTAGAAGATTGCATGGTGTTGTGGGTGATTTTAGCCCAAAGAAATAAAATTGAAAAAAATAATATAAAATAAAATAAGATAAGATAGGATAAGATTTGATCCTAGCTTATCTAGGATTAGGAAACTCATACCCTAAACCTAGTAGGCTAACATAAACAAATCAAATTTTCTATAAATATACCATTATGGCTCCATATGAGGTATCTAAAAACTTCTAACTTTTGACTTCTTCTCCATTCTATAATTTGACATCAACAATTGACATTGTCTACGGGAACAAGAGTGATCTAACAATGTAAAAACGAAAATGTTTGCAAAACTAAAAAAATCAAAGCTAGGGTGACTTTGTTCTTATGATTTGTTTGAGAAAGTTTGGATGGCAGAAATCATGGGCATGAAGGATTGAATCCCACGGAAGTGTGTGATCGCAGTGCAATTTCAAAAAACATTTTTATGAAATAAAAAACAACAAACAATTTTCACGAAAAAAAAAACAAAGAATAAACAACCAAAATTAGGATGCTATAGAATGAAGAAAAGGAGAAAAGGATCATATCTTTGTTGAATCCCGACCTTCTCAATGATTCCTCTTGCTCTTCTCCTCGAACTCCTCTTCACGATTAAGGACACCACCGTAAAAATAGCCTTGTTATTCTCTAGGATTCCAAAAGTTGGATGAGTGGACTCAACACTTGGAAGAGGAAGAGGTAGAGATAAATTATTGAGACAGAGTAGAGAGGAATTGGTAGAGGCTAGAGTTTTTCTTTTGCAGAATCAATCCTTGTCCTAAATGGGCTATAAGGATATATTTATACCCCTTCTCCAAATATTTTCTTTTCCACCTATAATGCTAATTAATTAAGTAACCCTTATTTAGTTATTTGGCATGATAATTAAATAACCATATATTAAATGTTATTTAATATATAGTTAATTAATTAACATATAAACATCGCATATTTGTATGTATCCACCTCTCTAACATTATAATTTAAATATATGAATCTCATTTAAATATTTCTCTCTTACATAATTTAGATTATAGATCATATCTATAATTAACCATTATATATTAATCTAATTAATATAAAATTTTCTCAATTGGTTTGAACAATTCAAATCATTCCTCATTACTATCCTTTAGCGAGCTAACAAGGAAACTTTATGGACTTGTAGATTAGAAGCTCCAATGATATGAGATTAATTAATTAAAATCTTTAATTAAATTAATCAATATTCATTAATTACCAGTCACTCCACTAAAGACTAATAGTTGCACTCATCGCACTAAGATATATTTCTGTGTCTACGAATATAATCAATCCACAGTGAGTCGACCCTTCACAAATTTCTCATAACTACAACTAGGTCAAATTATCGTTTTACTCATGTAGTTACATCTAGGTTATTACTTAAATATGAACCACCTGTATGTCAACCACATACATGTTTTAAGTTTCATAAAATAATCTTAGATCTTAGTTTATTGGATTAAATTAATGCAGTCTAAATATTAATAAAATACCTTTTATTTTGTTAAATATATGATTTGTATTTACAAACTACAAAATATATAAGATTTAAAACATAAAATCCAACAATCTCCTACTTGTCCTAAAGCGAGTGGGATGTATAGTATCAAATACAATATAATAAACTAGAGCATACAATATACTCAATAAAATCTCCCACTTGCCTTAGATTAGATGACTCATATCTCGTAGACCCATACTTTCGAAGTGACATAAAACTTTAACCGTGAGAGCCTCTGTAAATCGATCAGCAACATTTTACTCCCAGGAAATCTGTGTGATGATCACATCTCTTCGTTGGACAATCTCATTAATGAAATGATACTTGCACTCAATGTGTTTTACTCATTTGTGACTTCGAGGCTCATTGGAGTTTGCCACTACACCACTATTATCACAATAAAGGGTGATGGACAAGGTCATGTTTGGAATGACTTCCAAATTCCTCAGAAAATTTCTGAGCCATATAGCTTCTTTAGCAACGACATATTCTGCCTCCGTCGTGGAATACGCAATATATTCTTGCTTAATGTTGTACCAGACTATAGCCCCTCCATTCATAGTGAATACTAATCCTGATATGGATTTCCTAGAATTGTTATCAATCTAAAAATCAGAGTCAATGTATCCTATAAGGATCAAATCCTTAGCACCATATACAAGCATATAGTTTCTCGTCCTCCTAAGATACTTGAGAATGACTTTAACCACTATCCAGTAATAAAATCCTAGATTGGATTGATATCTACTGACCACTCCCATTACATGTTAGATGTCGGGCCTAGTACATAGCATGGCATACATGAGACTACTTATCGCAGATGCATAAGAAATCCATCTCATTTCCTCAACTTCTTGATATGTGTTAGGACACTGTTCTTTAGACAAAATAATTCCATGCCTAAAAGGAAGTAAACCTTTATTGAAATTCTACATTGAATATGTAACAAGCATTTTGTCAATATACGATGTTTGAGATAAGGCTAGAGATTTGTTATTACGATCCCTAATGATTTGTATCCCTAGAACATACCACACCCAAATCTTTCATTTGGAACTAAGCAGCCAATCATTTTTTAATTTTAGTCAGAAAACCTACGTCATTCCTAATAAGTAGGATATCATCCACGTACAACACCAAAAATGCTATTAAACCATTAATGATCTTCTTGTAAACACAAGGTTCATCAACATTTTGATTGAAACAATAGATTTTGACCGCAACATCAAATCTCATATTCCAAGATTAAGATGCTTGTTTCAATTCATAGATGGACCAATTTAGCTTGCAAACCTTTTTTCTCTTGGTCATGTTTAATGAATCCTTCTTGTTGAGACATGTAGATTATCTTCTCAAGATTGCCATTCAAAAAGGCAATCTTGACATCCATTTGCTATATTTCATAGTCATAATATGTGACAATGGTAAGGAGCATCCGAATAGATTTTAGCATAGAAACAGTAAAAAAGGTTTCCTTATAGTTCACCCCCTCTACCTAGGTATAACCCTTTACTACAAATCTATCCTTAAAGGTTTGCACCTTTCTATCTACACCTCTTTTCCTCTCGTAGATCCACTTGCAACCTATGGGTTTTACCCCGTCAAGTTGATCTACAAGCTCCTAAATAGAATTGGAGTACATAGAATTCATTTCTTGACTCATGGCTTTAATCCATTCATCCTTGTCAACATCTTCCATTGCTTGCTTGTAAAATAATGGATCTTCAACGCCATCATCTTATATGACACTTTGAGTTTTTGTTAAACCTAAATAGTGAGTGGGTTGGGTTCTAACCCTCCCACTATATCGAGGCTCCCTCAACTTTTGAGTAGGATGTGTTTGACTCGATGAAGAAATAACAACTCTTGTTGAAGTTTCAGTAGTTTCTTTGGTGAGTTCATTTAATACGATTTTACTCCTTCATTTATGCTTTCTAATGTGGTCTTCATCCAACAAAGTTTCATTCTCAATGCAAATACTTTATTAGATCACCTCTCGTTTCTTTGGAGTAGTATACAAATAGGCATAATTTTGTACATGGTTTCAGTTTCTTTGGATTTTCCAAAAGCACATGTGCTAGACATACCCAATTCCTGAGATATTGTAAACTACTTTTACGACCTCTTCATAATTCAAAAGGTATTTTAGAAACATACTTTGACGAAACTTGGTTCAAAAGGTATGTTGCAATCTCCTCTACATAACCCCAGAACGAGATAGGTAGATAAGCATAACTCATCATGGATCAAACCATGTCTAATAGAGTTATGTTCCTCCTTTCTGATACACCGTTTTGTTGAGGTGTACCGGGTGCTAAAAGTTAAGATGTGATTCCATGTTTTATCATATAGTTCTTGAATCCTATATCCATGTACTCGTCACCTCGATCCGATCAAAGTGTTTTTATCCTTTTACCTAAAAAATTCTCAACTTCATCCTTATACTCCTTGAACTTTTCAAGTGTATCAGACTTATGTTGCATTAGGTAAACATACTCATATCCAGAATAATCGTCAGTGAATGTGACGAAGTATTCAAAACCTCCCTTTACTTTAACATTCATCGGACCATAAAGGTCTGAATGTATAAGCTCTAAGGGTTCTTTGGCTCTATAACCATTTTCAGTAAAAGATCGTTTTGTCATTTTTCCTTCTAGACAAGATTCACACATTGGTAAATAAATTTCTTTTAACTCATTTAAAAGTCCATTCTTAACCAATCTTTCAATCTTTTGAGATTAATAGGACCTAATCTTAGATGCCAATGATGAGCGTTTTCTTTTGGAGAAACTTTCCTTCTTTTATTTTGTGTAGTTGTAGTGTTGAACATTTTAACATTATGAAGAATTTTAGATTCTAACGGTCTTAGTACATATAAGTTACTTTTATTTGTTGCAGAATATATATCAACATCATTTTTCGAGACAAAGACTTTAGCACAAATAAAAGATATATTATAGGAATGTTCTAACAAACAAGATATTGAAATTAAGTTCCTTTTGAAATTGGGAACAAAATAAACATTTTCTAACAATATAAACATTGATTCAAAAAATAACTTCATGCTCCCTATTGCAACTGCCAAGATGATCTTGCCCATTCCAACCTTGAGAGTCATCTCCCCAGCCTCAAGCTACCTTTAGGAACTATTTTTCTATAAAGAAGTACAAACATGGTTAGTGGCTCCTGAATCAAGTACCAATGTATTATTATCATGTTACACTAAACACATTTCTAGAACCAGTAAATCATATTTACCTTCATTTTCCATCTTTTTTTAGCCAAGTAAATTGGGCAGTTTCTTTTCAAGTGCTCATCTTGGTTGCAATGAAAACAGGTTCCCTTTGCACCTTTGACCTTCTAACCCTTCTGGGTAGTAGGGAGTAGATTAACTTTATTTTTCCCTTTACCACTCTACTTCTTCTTCCGCTTCTTGAGGTTTAAGGAAGATGACGTAGACTTAGTCCTAGAAGTAGAACCCCTGTGGAAATTTTTCGAGGAATTGGCAAGATTTTCCTCCCCAGTTTGTCTTTTGACTTTCATCAAGGATGTGTAAGTCTGCAACTCATTTAAAAGTGTGGCAAGATTATATTCATTCTTCTTCATAACCACGTTGTTGTAGAACTGGAGGTAACTCTTTGGAAGAGTTTTTAGAATAAAGATAATTTGGCTAGTTTTATTTATGACAGCCCCATTCATCTTTACTACGTTGAAGTGGATCGTCATGTTAAAGACATGCTCCCTAACAGATGATCCCTCATTCATTCGAGCATTGACGATGTTCTTTAGATCATCATGCTTGAGATGTATGACATGTTTGGTTGAACATCTCGCGCAATGACTCCATGATCTCTCGAGCATAGATTATGAGCTTGTGCTTTTTAGCCAAAACTTCAGATAAGCTGGCCAAAATGTAGACTCTTGCCTTATCATTGGCCTTAGTCCACCTTTCATAGGCTTCACGAATGTTTTGTGAAACATTGGGTCTAGGAATTGGGGGACATTCCTCCAATATGACGAATTTTGGGTCATGGATGACCAAAACCGTATTAATCATATTCTTTCATGTTGTGTAATTATCGTTGTTTACTTTATCAGTGTCAAGCAAAGAGACTACTTTACCAGTCATTTTCCTGATACAAAACAAATCACTTATTTTAGACACTTATGCATAAATTCATTTTAATCTAATTAGTTTAGCAAAAATAATAATTAACTTTAGATTATTTTATTTTGCAATGATACTTCAGTGATTTAGAATAAATGCCACCTCGAGTTGAATAGTTACTCTTTCACTGAAGTGAGACATTCTCATCAAACATTACACCAGAATAACTCATATTCCTATAATATTTAATTATTATTGATTTGGTCCAGAAACCATTAACTACCTTAATGTTTTCTTCAAAGTGTAATCCTTCATTTTCAACCCTATAACCCTGACCCAACCAGTTTGTCTCAGGGAAGAACATAATTGGTGCAATTGATTATAGCGATCTTATCCACTTCTAGAGTTTGTTGTGTCCCTTTGTTGTGCAAACACCTTCATAAGGGAGACACTCTCAAGTGCCATGAGGCCGAGCATGGAAATGACATTTCAAACTAATGAAAGAGATCGCATGATATGTTGACACACGTTCTTCTCCCACTTACTATAAACACTTTCTCCATTAACCTTGATATTGACCTATGCAAATACCTTCCTAAGGGAGGGTGCACCTAGGGCACCACGAGAACGAGTATGAATCTCACCTTATGAACTTTTAGAGAGAACGTGAGTGAAAAAAATGACATATCACATACATCTTTTCCCTCCCACTAAGTGTTTTGCAAAAATGGGTTTATTACTTAGGTAAAATCGACTAATTAGTTTATCTAAGTGTTTTTCAACTTTGCCCAAAGTAACTATTACATTGGATGGTTTAACAATAATGATTCTTGTTTATTAAACACTTTAATAAACCTTAATCATTCATTGCATACTTATAAAATATTTGCCCAATTCACCTTCCAGGTCGGTTCCCAGGTAGAGGTGCTTCATTTGTGCCAGCTTAAATACCCCAGTCTAGACAGAACATTCCTAAGACAAAGGTCCTTTATGGGCAATTATTTTATAAATATAATCTCTTACTAAATTCATTTTAATCTTATTAAAAACAAATTAAAAGATTAACTTATTTCTAATCTCATTAGAAATGCTTTTAACACAAGTCTAGGTGAATTAATTTTAAACCATTTAAAATTACTTTGGACCTATGTTTGCATGGAACTCTTGATTATAGATTTTAATCTATTCCATAAAACATATAACGATTGTATTTTAATGTTGTCTTTAAAACTTATGGTTTGCAACTAATGACATTGATTAAATATAACCATTATATTTATCTAAGTAATGTCATGCTCAATACAAAGTCCATTTTCATTGAAAAATATAACACTTATATTTAACAACCATGAAAATTAAGCATCCATATTCATCATTTCACTATATATTATAACATTTATAACATTGTATGATGCATGAACATACTTAATGAAACATACATTTAAATAATATAACACTTATATTATGATGCATGAGCATGCCAATAAAATCATGCATTTATAAATAATATAACACTTATGTTAAATATAATGCATGAATATATTTATCCTAAGGTGGAATTTTGAATCTATATGACATACATTATGTAATATAAATTCATACAATAATTTAAACATATATCAAATGCATAATAAATTAAATAGAAAAAATTGGACCAAATTTTGGCACCCTAAAATTAATTAAATTAATATAACTATCTTATATTAACCTAATTAATTAAAATAAATAAAACTAGGGCAAAAACTAGGGCAAAATCACAATGGATTCGCGCTTCCACTAGTGTTTACACCTTCAGCGCACAATGATGCTTAGGGAGAGCACTGCTACGCTCTGGTCCCTCTGTCGAGCACAACGCTGCATTGCGGCAAGGTGCTTGCAATGTCAGAGTGTCGACCATAGTGTCGCGGCGCTTAGGTCGATGCTTCAACTAGAAGCTTCAAAACAACCCCATTTCAGCTCCATTTTGGCTCCATTTTCCATCAATCTCTTCAGCAACTCTTGCTCCTCGATTGACACGGACTTACAACTCAATAGTGCCCAAAATACAACGGACCTTTATACTTCAATCATATCAAAACGTCAAGCTAAGTGCCAACAATTTGTAAACATCCAATTTTGCAAAACCAACATTAAAAAAAAAACACAATGCAAACCCGCTTCCTATTCTTATTTTGTTTTCAAAAAACTATAAATCAAAATTACACAAATTGGATTCTGATACGAATTGACGGGATCAAATCCGCAGAAGCGTGTGATGGTGGTGCAATTTCAAAAGATGGTTTCATGAAATCAAAAACAGAAAACGATTTGCACGATAAACAACCAAAATCAGTATGCTATAGAAAAATTATGATCTCTAAAAAATTCCACTTGCTCTTCTCACGAACGCCTCTTCACGATCAAGGACACCACTATAAGAATAACCTTGTTATTCTCTAGGATTCTAAGAGTTGGATGGGTAGTCTCCAACACTGAAGAGAAAGTGTAGAAAGGAATTGGTGGAGGCTAGGTTTTTTTTTTCCCCACAATTAATCCTTGCTCTAAATGGGCTATAAGGATATATTTATACGAGGAAGGATTAACCTCTTCTCCAAGTATTTTCTTTTCCACCCATAATACTAATTAATTAAATAACCCTTATTTAATTATTTGACATAATAACTAAATAACCACATATTAAATCTTATTTAATATATAGTTAATTAATTAACATATAAACATCACATATTTATATGTATCCACCTCTCTAACATTATAATTAATTCATTCTTCATGAATCTAATTCACATGAATTTAATTGAATCTCATTCAAATATTTTTCTCTTATATAATTTGGATTATAGATCACATCTATAATTAATCGTTATATATTAATCTCATTGATATAAAATTTTCTCAATTGATTTGAACAATTCAAATCATTCCTCATTACTATCCTTTAGCGAGCTAACAAAGGACCTTATGGATCTACAGATTAGAAGCTCCAATGATATGAGATAAATTAATTAAACTCTTTAATCAAATTAATCAATATTCATTAACTACCGGTCACTCCATTAAAGACTGATAGTTGCACTCTTCACATTGCAAATATATTTCTGTGTCCACGGATATAACCAATCAACAATGAGTCGACCCTTCACAAATAATTCATTAACTATAGATGGGACAAATTATTGTTTTATCTTTGTAGTTACATCTAACTCCTTAAGTACCACTAATTTCTTTAATGATCAAATGATTTATAGCCCAATTATAAACTAACACCTCTCTGGCCAATGAGAGGTTGAGGCTTCATTGTTCAAGACACAAAATAAGCTATTAAGGGAGCAATTTATCTGCTTTCCCTTAGGTTGGAAAGGAGTGAATTTCATCTTGTGTAATTGTGTTTCTAACTCCCTTCGTGGACAAATCCCAAAATGGTAGGTTTGTTGAGTCAACTAACATAACCACTCTCACCCATACAAATCAAAGGATTGCCCTCATTAATAGGAGTCACAACTCACTCAGGATTAAGATCAAGTCACCTATGGTCAACCTAATGAAATGTAAGTCTTTTCTAGTAACAGTGTTATAAACAAAGACTTTTCATTTCGTCTTCTAATCTTATACAAACTCTTTATATAGAATACCCCAACTCACATGTCTCCACATGAATGATCAGGATCAGATAATTTGTAGCACTTTACAACAATTGTAACAACTACAAAACGAGTCGTATTCCTAGTGTCACTAGGATAAGGTACCCAACTTTATCCATCTACTACAGATCATTTAGGTTATTGCTTAAACATGATCCACATGTATATCAACCATCTACATATTTTAAGTTTCATAAAATAACCTTGGATCTTAGTTTATTGGATTAAATTAATACAATCTAAACGTTAATAAAATGCTTTTTATTTTATTAAATATATGATTTATATTTACAAACTATAAAATATATAAGATTTAGGACATCAAATCCAGCAGGAAAAATAAAATCCCTATGACTAAAATCAAAGAAAACTATTGGTGAATTAGATCGCATATCTCGAATCCAAAAAGAATAAATTCAAATCATAGCAAAGGAAAAAGAAATTTTGAGAATATTGGGGGCTTGACTTATTAAAAAATAGTGATAATAAAAAAGTAGAGAGAAGGAAAAATTCAGATTATTACAAATAAAAAGTATAATGAAAATATTAGGGGCTTGATTTGTTAAAAAGAAAATAAAATAAAAGGGGAAAAAGGCAAGAGAAGAAAAGTCAAAATAAGGAAGAGGTCAACCCCCCAAATCATCCTCTTGATCTCCAGTAATGTTCCCAGTGGCGAGAAATGACGATATCAAATGGCTGCGAGGAGATAAATACGATCACGTTTTAGTCAATATTTCCCATTAAAGCTTAAAAGTCAAGGATAAAACCCACAATTGACATAAGAAGAACTAAGTTCTTATGTCTATACCTGAGGAGATAAAAAGTACAACATAAACACTGTTTAACTATGGTAGATGCATGCCCGAATCTCTGTTGGAACCTAATAAAGGGGCTAATCAAACACTCCCAGGAAGATCCATGGCCAGGGATCACCTAAAAAGGCGTTCAAGTCTAGATCAATATGCCCATACTCACGTTAAAATAGTGAAGTAAAACAACGAAAACACACGTAACCCCACATAAAGATGGAGAAAGCATACTCGGTCTGTGGACTAAGGTACCTAACAAAGGTACTTGGGTAAGTTGGACCCAATGGCCTCAAAGTTCGAGAAGGATCTAACGAAACGAGATAAGAAAAATGCAAAAAAATGGTTATATAAAATCAAGTGCTTGCAAAAGTACATCAAAAGCTATAACATGATAGTACTTGCAAATTGGGCTGCAAGCATCCAACTTACGACAATCCAAAAAGTTTGACCATGAATCTCAATTTGGGGGTGGGGGCTAATGTTGAGAGTGAATTTTAGCCTAAAGAAATAAAAACAAGAAAAATAACATAATATAAGATAGGATAAAATTTGTTTCTAGCTTATATGGAATTAGGAAACCCATAACCTAATCTGAACAGGGCTAACATAAACTCCAGATCAAATCTTCTATAAATACACCATTATGGCTCTATATGAGGTACCAAAGAAAATGGCTCCTTCCTCCAAACCTGCTGTCAAGTTGGAGACTTTGTCTTTAACCATAGCAACTGCGTTAGTCTTCCATTTTGATACCATTATTTGTTTCTGCCACTTCATCAATTCTTTCAATTGTCTGGCAACTAAGGGATCGTGATAGTCATCAACTTCATCTCTCGGATTTTTCAATTACTTTTAAACTGATGGACCTTGATCTAACTGATCATCACTGAATATCATTGCTGCTGGCTCAATTATATCTCTACACCTACCATCTATAGCTTTAACTGGCATCCACTGTCTTTCTAATCTTTTGACAACACTAAACTGACATCTGTACAGTGTGAAATTTCTATGGCCAACCGCCACTACCTGGAATCTCAACATGAGTTTACACTGGCAATTGCCAAACTCACAAGTGTAACCCTCATTATCCAATTTACCAATAGAGATGAGATTTATCTTCATCCTAGGAATAAACCTGACATCTTGTAATATTAACTTTTCTCTAAACCCTATCTTCAGATTAATTTTCCCAATCCCAACAATCTTCAAAACTCTACCATTCCTCATTCTCACTAGACCACGATATCTTGATGTGAAAGATGTGAATAGATTCCTATATGAACCTATGTGTACTA
The DNA here is from genome assembly GCF_027475165.1 of Benincasa hispida. Lineage (NCBI taxonomy): Eukaryota > Viridiplantae > Streptophyta > Magnoliopsida > Cucurbitales > Cucurbitaceae > Benincasa > Benincasa hispida. Next base: position 54,800,891 of record NC_143489.1, read on the forward strand.
GAGCTACACTATCAATTGTCCATTCAGATGAGTGGCTACTACTTCGTGTGTAACTCTCCACATAGGCATAGACATCACTAATTATCTCTTTATCAGTTTTAACCAGATTTATCGTTACTTCTTCAGTTTTAATCAAATTTACCTCATTTTTTTGTGATCATCTTTCAATTTCCTAGACTAATTTTTGAAGTGACTTTTTTTGTCACAGTAAATATATTTTATCTCCTTATTCCTATTCTTTCACTTCTTATTACTACTATTCGACCCTTCATTTTCAGAGTCCACATTGTCTTTACCTTTAGTCATCACTAAAACTGAGCCTACAGTAGATTCGTTACAATTGTCTTTCGTACGAATTTCTTCAGATATAGCTAAATCACAAGTCCTGAAAAATTTAATATGTTATCCCCTATTGAATTAGACATTGCAGTGTTCATGGTCTCCCAACTTCCAAGTAAAGATATCAATAATTGAATAGTATACACCTCATCAATAAATTCTATCTCAATAGATTGTAACTAATTAATTAAAGTGGTGACATGATTAATATAGGAATTTACAGAAGCATCCTTAACCATTTGCATATTGAAATACTTCTTAAGAAGATAAGCTTTACTATTGACAAATGGTTTCTCATACCTAATTGTAAGCGCTTCCATCAACTTCACTACATTAGTTTCGTCGGCTACAAAACTAGCAACATTCATTGACAAACACATCCTGATGATTGCAACTGCTTCTTCATTCAGGTTCTCCCAATCTTCATCTGAAATCCCTTTTGGTCTCTCCTTTAATGCTTTATGCAATTTCTTATAAGCCAAAAAATCTTTAACTTGCATCTTCCAAGAACAAAATTTTTTCCAACAAATTTCATGATTCCCTCGAAACCTCTTAGCTCTAATAATCTCACGACTCCTAAACCAAAAATGCTTTGATACCACTTGTTGGGAATTTATATTAAGATATAAATAAATGTGGAAACAAAATTATATCTAAATTTTTTCATTTCCACATGTTAGAGCCAAAAAGATTTAACAATCATAAAATTATCAAAATAATTAAGTGAAAGGAAAAGAGAAAGATCGCTCCACTGGAGACTACATTCAGTCTTCTGCAACTGCAGGTTCTACTATGATGAAGATTATAAAGTTTCAAAAACACGCGTTACAAATCTCTCCCCAAATAGTCCAACGCAAATTATTTGAATCAAGTACCAAACTCAATAACCTGAAATAAATAATAAAAGAGAAGCATTCAAAACCAAGGAAAAAACACATATTGTCTTTTCAATTACACTCACTGCTGCATAGAGAAAGGTTTCGTCCTTCTGCCCAAAAACAAGTCTGCCGTTTTTTTTCTTTTAATTTGCCGCCTCTCTGCTTCTTCATGAACACATATAAATATATGTCTTTATTGACCTTATTAAGCCCAAAATCTTCAACAAGAAAAAATATGCAAGAAGCCACGGTCTCCAAGTTTGACTTTGGTTTATATATATACAACAAAAACCTAAATAACATTAATTGATTCATGCATTCTTTTATTCTCACTTTGGTCAAAATCAATTTCAGTTTACAATCTTTAATTTTGACTTTTGGTCAAAAAAACCAATATATATGTATATATATAAAAGAACTCATAGACAACTCAATAGAAAACTACTTATCAATCAAATCAAGTAAGCCTATCAAACTAAAAGAAAAACTAATAACAACGATTTTCATTTGACAAAATATATAAACATAAACTTAAAAACTTATAAACATAAACAACCATAAACAACCATAAACAAACTTATCAACCTAAGCAAGTAAGCTTATCAAAACTAGAAAAAAAAAATAGAATACACTTGGCAAATATATAGTCATAAACAAAAAGAACTTATAAGAACTAAACACAAACAATTTCACTTATCAAAAGAAATGACCTCAACAAGTTAATGAAACTATCATGAACTACGATGAACTCAAGAAACAGTATAAACAATTCAATGAAAAATATTTGTCAATCCAAGCAAGTAAGCAAGCATATATAAACAACTAAACAACCATTTTCATTTATAGAAATGAATTTGAAGAAAAAAAAAAACTTATAAAACAATCTAACACTTGCAATTCAACTTAAAAACTCATCAATTTAAACGAATCTTATAGATTCAAAAGAGAATTACTTATCAATTCAAGTAAGTAGGCATATCATACTAAAAGAAAAACTAACAACGATTTCATTTGGAAAATATACAATAAATAAATTTATCAACTCAAGAGAATAGGCTTATTTAAACTAAGAAAAAAGAGTAATATCAACCAAATTTATTTGAACAAATACATAAATATTAATAGAAACCATAAACAATAACTAAGTTATGACTACCATAACTGTAGAATAGCCAAAATACTCCAGCACATATTTTAATTTAACACTTTAGGACTAGAGTTTTAACAATAACATTACAAATATTACCTTTTAAGATAACACGACATGGCTAATTTAAATTTCACTTACTTATTGTGCTCCTAATACATTTGCAAGATTTCCTACACAAGAATTAAATTTAGAGGATAAACTTAGTCCAATAATCTTAATCATACTAACTTAGACCTAACTTCAACAATTAAGTAGACTTCTTGAGTAGGAGTAGGATATTCAAGTGATAAACTTTAAAGAGATGCACATGGGTGTGAAAAACATAACAAAATGAATCTTTCCTTTCCACAGATTTTAGCAATAAACTGATTGAACAGATTTTAAGACAGACATGAAACAAAGAGAAACTTAAATACCAACCAACAATATTGGGAACATAACGGCACACTGACAATTTACTATGTTCCTGCACCAATTTATCAGCTATGGAATTTTCTTTAAGACTTCAAAACTGAGTCAAATGAACTGCTCTACAAATCAATTTATAATTCCTGCATCCATCGCAAATTTCCATGATGAAATATTACTCCATATCCACACAAATATAGAAACAAAATTATTCAAATTAATCAAGAGAACATTTAGTGAATCTAACAAGAAAAATGAAGTAGGGAAGCAAAAGAAGTATAAAAGGGTTGACAAAAAGAATTTCAAGCTGGTCCAGCTACAGATAAAAAACCCTTGGCTGAGAGATCTGGAACAGCTTCGATAGAAGAAATGGGTGTCGTGTTGGAATCGAGAACAAACTGAGAGATCCGAAAAAGCTTCGACCACGTTGGATCTGTTTCAACTGCGTTGAAAAAGGGCTTCGACGGCGTTGGAACCGCTTTGATGGCGCTGGAGTTTAAACATACAAGAGTTTCCAAACCAAGTGAGGAAATCAGTAGTGGAGTTGTGAGAGGCTTTCAAATATGGAGAAGAAAGAAATTAGGATATTTTGCAGAAAGAAAAGGGGTTTCAAGGTTTTAATTTACTTTATATTTTCTTTTCAAACATTGATAGAGGGAGGGAAATGCAAAGGAGCGGGGGAGTGAAATAATAGAATAGAGGTGGGGGGAAGGGGAAAACACAGGAGGTAAAGGGAGGGAGGGAGAGAAGGAGAAAACAACAAGGGGTAAGGGAGGGGAAAATCTAATGTGGAGGGAGGGAGGGAAACGAAAAAATTTTCTTTTTCTTTATCATATTTCATTCTTTTGTTTAGGAAGAACATTTTTCTTTTAGTGACAGTGTTATATGTCGCTAAAGATTATTAACTTTTTGTGACGCAATTTAACATGTTGCTGAAACATTTAGCAATGTTAGTTTATAGTCTATCACTAATAATTGTTTTTTGTAACATATTTTCCAATGTATCGCTATAAATTAGTATTTAGTGACATATTTTGACCATACCATTAATAAATTGTCATTAAAAGTGAATTTTCTTGCAGTGTTTGAACAGCCGTTGTTCTTAACTATTGATTCTCAAGGTATGTAAACTTACTTTTTGAAATAAAATAAAACTGTATTATATATCCTCTTTGTGTTCTTCTGTTGATGATTTTTACCCATGAATCTTATAAAGGTTATAGTAATTAAATTTACAATTAGGTTGAAGCTTTTTCTGAACCCAAAGGAGGAGACAAGATAGGGCTATCTCATAGAGCTTCATCTTCAAGTTCCTATATTCCTTCTCATACTCCAATAATCCCTTTTTTGTTTTGATCATTATGACCCAACAAAACCTTCACTCTCCACACCTTAAGAGTCTGATCCAAACTCCAATTATAAACCAGAACAACTCGTTTCCATTTTGTCCATTACTTTGTTGTATATGGTCTTGAATTTACCTGCCAAGCATCAGACACTCTTTTCATTTTGGACTCTATGGCCATCCAGCACCGCGAAGCACTCATGGCACAAACCCCCTCCCTTCTTCCTCCATATCCTGAAGACGGTGTCCTCAGAGCTGCCACTCAGCACCAGTCTCGCTCCACCACGGCTAGGCACAAAACCCCAAGGTATGATTGCAAACTTTCAATCATTCCTTTTCAAATATTTGATTAGTGGTTTAACCCCTTTCTAAGAACAGTACATTGATGATAGACATAGATTGGCTATGATTTTGATATTGAATCTTGGGATAGATTTTCTACATCTAATGATTGATGAGGGGTTCTTTTTTTAACTTGTTATGTATCAGATAACATCACTAACATGGAGAATGTGGGAGTTGTGGACATAGGAGTTGATAAAGTGGAAGGAATATGATTTTGGTGCTCGAACCCAAGTCTTCCATTGACAATGAAGTTCCAATTCTAATGTTTGAACCCTTTTTCTTTCAATTTATGCTATTGATGCCATTTCTTTTCTCCAACCACTTACACATGTAAGTGTTTTTTTTTTTTTTTTTTTTTTTTTTTTTTCACCATCTTTGATTTTGGATTTTACTTTCATTTGGTGTATGAATTGTTGTAGTGAATCGGTGAAAGAATTTGGCTACTGCTAAAACTTCAATATACCTGTGATGATCAATATCTTTCTATACTATAGTGCTAAATTGTGTTTCAATTGTGATGATCAATACTAATTTATTGACATTAATACTCACTGGCTTTGTTCATGTTTTGTAAAGTTTAGTTTTATTGTTATATGTTCATGCTTTGTTAAATTTAGTTGTTTGTTTTAATTTGATGGCTTTGTTGACAATCTTGTGTCCATATGTTAGTTAAATTTAGTAGTTTTGAATATTCAAAGTATGATTTGAGTGGTTTAAAATATGTTTTTGAGGTTTTTTGTTAACTTAATTTTTTATTTTGAGTTGATCATGTGGTTAAAGCTTCATTTGAGTCAATATTTCACTGTGTATATTGAGTTTGTCTTATGAGGAAAATTGTTTGACATTTTCTAGAAAGTTTTAAAGTGGTTTTGAGGGTCAAAGTGACAATTAGCTGGTTTATTTAATAATATCCTCTTCATATTCTACTTTTTCCCATTCAATAGTCTTTTATTCTTGACGGTATCGAGCTTTGTTGAGTCATGAGTCTTTATTATTGTTTTAAATTGGAAGGTTGAATGTAAAGATAACAATCATTTTTGCTTTTAGATATTAAAACAAAATGGCCCAAATCGTGGTATTTTAAAAGTATTGGATTCATAACGAAATAGCTTATAATACTCCTAAATGTTTAATTAGTCTATTGCTTGTGGAACCTAATACAATATGTTTTATTAGCACTTTGGTAGTTTATGTAGGACATGTATATCTCATGGTCAATTTTTCAAATAATTTGGATAGGGGATGACTGTTCATTTTATTATGCCATTAGCTATGGGGATGATTTTATCATAAGTTTGTTAAATTAACGATTATTGTGGACTTATTTATTTTTGTGCAAATAGATGTTTGAGGTAAATTTAATTATAAATATAAATTCCTTTTGTAGGAGCTGATCATAAAAGACGACTAGTCAGACAATAGGATGTGAAGACTAAATAATGTAACTCAAAAAAAATAAAAAGATTAATTTGTTTTTTTTTTTTTTTTACTATAATATAATTTGAATTTTTATGGTGATTAAAGAGTCACATTATGAGTGGTGTATATATTTATAATCTTATTTTGATGTAAATGCACTTATTTACTTTAAAGGTTTATATAATTGAAGTTGGTTTTATAAATGTTTGAGACAAATTGTTTTGTAAATATAAAATGTTATAAAAATTATATATGACTCTAGAGTAGTACAAATGTTAACAAAGAAAAATTGCTATTAAATGTTGCTTACAATGCATAATAGTAGTTAACGCAATGAGTTTTAAAAATGTTAAATGTTTTGATAGCATTTTTTTTTGTTATAAGGAATGCTCATTGATAGCATTTTTGTGATGCTATGAAAGTTTTCAGAACATTAGATTTATGCGATAAAAATGAATTTTTTATAGCTTATTTTATAGCGTTGGAAAAATGTTATTAAAAGTAGGAAACTTTCAAAAACATTGATTGCGACAACATCCCAAAAAATGCTATGATATGTTTTTTATAGAGTTTTTTTATTGCTATTAAAAAACAACAATATCCTATTTCTAATGCTGTGAAATGTTTCCATAGCACTAAAACTATGATATCAAAAATGGATTTTTTGTAGCATTTATTATAGTATTGAAAAAATACTATGAAAAGTCGGTGACTTTCAATAACATCATGTAAATCCTAGAAATTAACTCCCTAAATAATATGCTTAAATTTATAATTTGTTGATATTGTTGTTAATGTAAGTGTTTCAAGGTATGCTTGTGAGTTTTCTTTGGTTAAGTAAGGAGTAGCGAAGGAGAGGAATTTTCTAATTTTTAAGCTTAATGAAGGAAGAACCAAAAAGAAAGTTGAAAATATTCTAAGTGTTGAGAGAGAGAGCTCTCGAGTAAACAAGGAAGTGTTTCTAACAGTTAGCCAAATTTTTGGAGGATTTGAGGACATGGGAGTTAGTTAGGCAATGGAAATGGCCATGAGACTTAGGTGATGGAGTAGCCTTGGCCGAGAGGACTTAGAGTGGGAAGGCACTTAAGGCATTGGAATGCCAAGGAAACTATTTTGTTAAGACTAGTTAGTGAGATATGTGTCACAATTAGGAGTCTAAGACAAAGGTTAGTGGCATGAAGCGGTAATTAATTATGCAAGGAAGCAATGCAAATGAAATTATAAATAAGTGTTTAGAAGAAGGAAATGGTTTTGCCATTTTTCTCGTGTCATAGAAGGAATATTGTAGCCAAAGTAAAGCTGAACCAGTGAGGAAGGAGACCTAAGGCTGTTGAGAAGAATCTCCCACAGATTGATGGTGAAATCTTGAAGGAATTGAAGAGAGTTTTAATCTCTAGATCATCCAGAAAAAGCTATGAACATTGGTGAATTTTGAGCAAGAGGAATTAAAAGCTTAGATTTTGAGGTAAGGCAGTTAAAAGGATTTGTAAAAAAGTTTATAGAAGGAAGTTTTGAGATTTAATGAATAGATTTTGAGTTATGAGTTCTGGAAGTTGAAATAAGGTTTTGGATGAATAAACAAATAACTACATAGGATGAACAAGCAAGCAAGTGGACTAGACAATAAAGAGGCAGGCCATCACCCTAGCCGAGCATCTATCGCACACCCACACCCCTAAGCGATCAAATACCCCATCGCTTGGTGTCCCTACGCACCCCTTACGCCTAACTTGCAAGATTGCTGCTGAGCGCACTATCCACCTAACACTTAGTGTTTTTCGCCCATGGGGGGCTATCCC